>NC_043980.1:5476194-5776194 GCF_902150065.1 Myripristis murdjan | reverse complement strand
ATCGCCCTGGTAGTCTCTGTCACCTGTGTGTGTGTTTGCATGCCTCACCTTTTTGCATTTTTGTTTGGGATTTTTTATTTGAGCCAAAGTGCTGGAGCTGCACTTTTTGAGTCCGAGCTCCTGCTGACTCCACGTTTTTCCAATTTTCATCTGAGGTTTTCATTTCTGACGGCTCGGTGCTCACCGGCTGATCGGCTGGGGGGTTAATCTGTAACTTCCTCTGCTGGAAACCAAACGTCTCTGTTTGGAAAGTCAGTCGGAGTGATTGAATCAGAACCGCTTTAACCGTGAGGTTTCACACAGACAGCAGACTTTACTGTGTCTTGGAGACTGATCGATAACTGATAAGAGTGATTGATTGATTGAGTTTCAGAGTGCACACCGCCACACTGGTGGAAGAACAGCAAGACACACACACACACACACACACACACACACACACACACACAGGTAAATCTTTGCCAGGATTTTATGCCTCTCAGACAGAGTGTAGTATCATAATCCTGTAAGGGACATGTGAATATGATCCAAACACTCACAGCCACAAGTAAGCATCCATTTAATGAAAGAGAAACAAGATATACCGTAAGAGTGTATACTGTATTTATAAATTATAGTGTAAAATTATATGCATCTATTATATTTCCACTGTCCAGTTCCAGCTGTGCAAGACACAAAGTGCAGTGAGTACAGAGAACATGTTTATTCCACATTAAATAAGCGATATTCATTGAATTATGACCCTTTTTCCACATCACACACATTTCATGTTTTGTTTTCTCTTTGAAATCTTTGCATTGAACTCTTGAGACTTAAAATCTCAAATCAGTGCAGTTTGAAATAACTTGATATCCCAGTGAAATCGGCGCTGAAACGATGATGAATCAAAAGACTGACAGGAAATAGATCTGTTATCAAAACCTGTCAGTTTTGGTGACCTCACGGCCTTTTCTGTTGCGCCACCTGCAGGCCCAGCGAGCCATCAGCGTTCAAAATAATGCTTTATTTGACAGCACGTACGCAAATTTTAATGCATCACTTACGGTGTAGGCACTTTGGGGTCATTTTAGTTTTTCTCGAAGTCATGGCTCTAGTGCCAGTTGCACCTCCAAAAACATTTTTGTTTGATTCACATCATAAAAACATCAGTTCTAACTATGAAGACTACAGCTCACAGTGGGGCTTTTCTGCCTGTCACAGTGGTGGTAGAGGTTGTTGTTGTAGTAACTTTATTGTCCTCATGACAGGAAAATTGCTTGCAGTATGCTGTAAGTTGTCAAGGTGTCAGAGTAAAATAAATAGTAAAATAAAAACAGACTACTGCTGCATGTCTACAAAAATATTGAAATATGATTTAGCAAAGTGAGTAAAGTATTTAACTGGCTTGTTCAGGATGTTTATTCTAATGTATGGAGTTGTAAAACAGCAAATAGGCGGTGATGTTGAATCTAGCACACACACACACACACACTCTGACTCATCAGGCTCACCTTTGCACTGTGCGTCACATGACTGAGAAGAAAGGCAGAGCTTGACAGAACATACTGCAGCCAGATTTGCTGGAAGTCAGCCAGTGTTGTGCCAAAACTTCTCTACTATAAAAAAAGGGCAGGTGTGGTTACTTTGACTTTCTGTGCTTGCAAAAAGGAAACACCCAACAACAGAACATTTGTTCTCAAGGCTCTGGATAAACCTGTTCCCAGTTTTCCCAGCTACAGGCCTCAAGGCCATAACTGGAATACCTGAAAGGCACACCTGCCAGGTTGTCTGGGTGTCAGTTGTTTCTTTGCATAAATACACGGGACGCTAATCACCAACGTCCTCCACTTCTACTGTTTGTGCTTTCTGCTGTTTATTTATTTTTTATTAATTCTAGGAAAACAGAGGACTTGTCTTTGAAATCTCTGAATAAACTTTACACTGAAAGTACAAATTATTGGCAGTGTCCTCCCAGCTGTGAATTGCATCTTGGTTGGTGCAATCCCACCCCCCCTTATTTTGTAAACTCCCCTTCACACACACTTTCTCATGCTTTACTGGCTACATTGGATTAAATTGGCACATTCTGCATATGAGCTTTTTCCCGTCTGTTTAATAGAAAGACCTGCTAAGGTTCCTACTATTTTGTGCCTAAAGTGTCAGATTTAACCTGTGTTACATTATACACTCTATAGCTGTTTTCACTGCATCTGTTGTCTGAACATTTTATTGTGGTTTTCCTCCTGTAGGTTTAATACACCTGGTTTTTTTTGTGCCACTGAGACAGCAACACAAGGATCATGGTATGAAACAGCATCTGATTTTTTTCTTTTTAAGTTTAAAAATGTTCAAAAGATTTGGATGTTTTTACAAGCATCTTTTTACAGAGGAGTGATACTGTCTTCAACAACATTTTGTTTGTCTCCTCCTTGCAGCTGTCGCACCGCAGGGGGAGGAGCCTCTCTGAGGGCCTGACGCTGGAGGAGTCAGAGCAGGGCCGATTGGTCATCTCCAGCGTTGATGACGATGCCACAGCCAATCAGGGACTCAGGGAAGGTAAGGCCCTCCAGTTTTTTTGGATCATAGTCGACCGTCTTGAAAGTAAAATACAAAATCTCTGAGCTGTTAGGGTTGGAATACTTGTTTTTCAAGTAAGAGATTGCACATTTTACTCAAATCCAAGGATCAAACCTTCACATTTTAGACCATATATGCCACAGATTTTTGTCAAAATACCACGTTTATTTGAAAAGCTTTTAAAAACTTCTCTGGGATGGTTGCTTTGCTGATTTATCTAGTTAATGTGAATTTACATTTGTGATCCTGTTGTACAAAGGGTCTGATCGGGCGCTACTGCCAGTGTTATGAGTCTGAGTCCCATTAAGGTCTTGTTCTTTTTCAGGGGATGAACTTGTGGGGGCAGCGATTAATTTTGATGAACTGTCAAAAGATGATGTGCTGAAAGTGCTGAGGTTGATGGAGCCATATAACGACAAGGTCCAAGTCCTCACCAGGCATAACCTGAGCAAGAGCCTCAACAATCTGGACAGATGTACCAAGAGTCCAGGGGAGGTAGGTGGAATATATATCTCTTGAACTTACATCCAGTTTACTCAGAGAATGAATGAATGAATGAATGTTTTTTTCTTTATACACAGGATAGCAAGAAAATCACTGCAAGAAAAAAAGTTAAATCTACCCTTACTACAGTAATACATCAATTTAAGAAAGTTAAGAGTCCATTTCATGGTGTCTTTAAAGAAACCTAATTTGAAAAACAATTGTGCTGCAGTTTACAGTATTGTAATGCAAAAAGGGACTGTCATCAATACGCCACCATACATGACCTCCAACCATCACAGTAACAGAACCAATACAGGGCAAAATGCTGACAGATTATATATATTGTAGTGAAATCCAATCACCAAGCTGTGGCTTATCTTTGCAGATGCTGATGGATTCCTACAACAGAATGTACAATACTAAAATCAAGAAGTTCCTCAAGGATGATTCCGTTGGTGCTGAAGGAAGCCTTGCGAATGGCTTGAAAGTCAATCAAACAGTACCACACTCGTCCAAGCACAACCTGAAGGCCAACACCGAATTGCCTCGCCTTGGAGTGGACTTTGGAGTTCTGGAAAAAAAGAAGGGAGATGCTAATGGCAGAACTCTAAACCTTCCACAATCTATTCCTGGCTTGAGTCTGCCAACTGAAAATGGAGCAATTCAGGTACCAGGATTGAATGTAGATACTAGAAGTTCACAACTAAATGGCCCAGATCTCCAGCTTTCAGGGACATTACCAGAGAATCTTGACGGCAACACTAAAGCTGGTATAAAAATGCCAAGCGCTGAAGTTCCATCGGTTGATTTGAAAATGCCAAAGCTTGAAAGACCTCATCTTGAAATAAACACTCCTGATATGGGTATTAGTGGAGATCTAGAGGGTCCAGATGTGGACTTGGAAGCACCAAATGTTGACATAGATATGTCAACTAACATGAAAGGACCCAACCTGAACATTGGAAGCCCATCTGGAAAATTCAGAGCACCAGGTTTTAAGATGCCAGACGTAGGTCTGTCTGGATCCAAAGTTCAAGACCTTGACTGTGAGTTAAAAACTCCAGACTTGAATCTCTCGGCTCCTAATTTTAAAGGGCGTATTGATCCCCCAGACCTTAATGCCCCAAATGTTGATATTAATATGCCTTCCAGTCAGTTAAATCTTGATGTAGATCCTCCCTCTGGTAAGCTCAATATGCCAAAATTCAAACCCTTTGGCACATTACCAAAGAAAAAAGATTTGGATATCAGTGCAGATGTAAAAACATCCAACCTAACTCTAAAATCACCAAAGATAAAAGGCATAGATGCTGCTGACATGGATGTACCTAAAACAGACTTGCCCTCAGGTAATCTCAAAGTTCCATCACTGAAGAATCCAAGTATTGATTTGAGTGCTCCTAAAATGGATATCTCCTCTGGTGAACTGCCTAAATTTGGCTTTTCTGGTACGCTGCCAAAAGGACAGAATGTGGACATAAATACACCAGATCTGAGTCTCAAAGCTCCCAAGATAAAGGGTGGGATTGATGGGCCTGACTTGGGCCCACCAAATGCCAAAGCAAAATTCAAAGCACCCAGATTTAAGATGCCCAAATTTGACCTCCCCACCCTGACAGTGCCAGATGTTGGCTTTGGTGGTGAAGGGCCAGACATAGATATCAACACACCTGATGTGAACCTCAAAGGTCCTAAAGGTGGTTTAGAAATGCCAGATGTTGATTTAGGCAGCCCATCAGCAAAATTCAAAACCCCACACTTTAAAATGCCTGATTTGGGGCTTTCTGCTCCAAAGTTAGATGGCCCTAATTTTGATATCAAGTCACCTGACCTAGATATCTCTGGTCCTAAGCTCAGTGGTGGAGTAAGTCCACCAGACCTGCACATGCCCAAGGCTGACCTCAGAACCCCCAATCTAGACCTCAATGCCCCAAATGTCAATTTAGACATGCCATCAGGTAAACTGAAAACGCCAACACTGAAAAAGCCAAAGGCAGAGCTCAGTGCCCCAGATTTGGATATTGATGCTCCCTCGGGCAAACTCAGAATGCCCGAATTTAACCTTTCAGGCAAGTTGCCCAAAGGACCAGATTTTGACATGAACACTGATCTGAAAGCACCAGATTTGAGTCTGAAAGCTCCAAAGTTCAAGGGTGGAATTGATGCACCTGACCTGGACTTACCAAATGTGGACCTTAAAGCTCCCAAGTTAGATATAAATACTCCAGATGTGAACATTGGATCCCCCAAAACAAAATTTAAGATGCCCAAACTGAAGATGCCTAAATTTAGCTTCCCAAGCCTAAAAGGGCCTGACATTGATGGCAGCTTAGATCGGCCAGACTTGGATATCAACACACCTGATGTCAACCTAAAAGGTCCTAAAGGTGGTTTAGAAATGCCAGATGTTGATTTAGGCAGCCCATCAGCAAAATTCAAAACCCCAAACTTGAAAATGCCAGATTGGGGACTTTCTGCTCCAAAGCTGGATGGCCCTAACTTTGACATCAAGTCACCTGACCTAGATATCTCTGGTCCTAAGCTCAGTGGTGGAATAAGTCCACCAGACCTGCACATGCCCAAGGCTGACATCAGAACCCCCAATCTAGACCTCAGTGCCCCAAATGTCAATTTAGACATGCCGTCAGGTAAACTGAAAAAACCAAAGGCAGAGCTCAGTGCCCCAGATCTGGATATTGATGCTCCCTCGGGCAAACTCAAAATGCCCGAATTTAACCTTTCAGGCAAGTTGCCCAAAGGACCAGATTTTGACATGAACACCGATCTGAAAGCACCAGATTTGAGTCTGAAAGCTCCAAAGTTCAAGGGTGGAATTGATGCCCCTGACCTGGACTTACCAAATGTGGACCTTAAAGCTCCCAAGTTAGATATAAATACTCCAGATGTGAACATTGGATCCCCCAAAACAAAATTTAAGATGCCCAAACTGAAGATGCCTAAATTT
This sequence comes from Myripristis murdjan, assembly GCF_902150065.1. Taxonomy (NCBI): domain Eukaryota; kingdom Metazoa; phylum Chordata; class Actinopteri; order Holocentriformes; family Holocentridae; genus Myripristis; species Myripristis murdjan. The sequence goes on along the minus strand of NC_043980.1, from coordinate 5,770,187 downwards.
AGCCTCCCAAGCCTAAAAGGGCCTGACATTGATGGCAGCTTAGATCGGCCAGACTTGGATATCAACACACCTGATGTCAACCTAAAAGGTCCTAAAGGTGGTTTAGAAATGCCAGATGTTGATTTAGGCAGCCCATCAGCAAAATTCAAAACCCCAAACTTGAAAATGCCAGATTGGGGACTTTCTGCTCCAAAGCTGGATGGCCCTAACTTTGACATCAAGTCACCTGATCTAGATATCTCTGGTCCTAAGCTCAGTGGTGGAATAAGTCCACCAGACCTGCACATGCCCAAAGCTGACCTCAGAACCCCCAAACTAGACCTCAACGCCCCAGATGTCAATTTAGACATGCTGTCAGGTAAACTGAAAATGCCAACACTGAAAAAGCCAAAGGCAGAGCTCAGTGCCCCAGATTTGGATATTGATGCTCCCTCGGGCAAACTCAGAATGCCCGAATTTAACCTTTCAGGCAAGTTGCCCAAAGGACCAGATTTTGACATGAACACTGATCTGAAAGCACCAGATTTGAGTCTGAAAGCTCCAAAGTTCAAGGGTGGAATTGATGCACCTGACCTGGACTTACCAAATGTGGACCTTAAAGCTCCCAAGTTAGATATAAATACTCCAGATGTGAACATTGGATCCCCCAAAACAAAATTTAAGATGCCCAAACTGAAGATGCCTAAATTTAGCCTCCCAAGCCTAAAAGGGCCTGACATTGATGGCAGCTTAGATCGGCCAGACTTGGATATCAACACACCTGATGTCAACCTAAAAGGTCCTAAAGGTGGTTTAGAAATGCCAGATGTTGATTTAGGCAGCCCATCAGCAAAATTCAAAACCCCAAACTTGAAAATGCCAGATTGGGGACTTTCTGCTCCAAAGCTGGATGGCCCTAACTTTGACATCAAGTCACCTGATCTAGATATCTCTGGTCCTAAGCTCAGTGGTGGAATAAGTCCACCAGACCTGCACATGCCCAAAGCTGACCTCAGAACCCCCAAACTAGACCTCAACGCCCCAGATGTCAATTTAGACATGCTGTCAGGTAAACTGAAAATGCCAACACTGAAAAAGCCAAAGGCAGAGCTCAGTGCCCCAGATTTGGATATTGATGCTCCCTCGGGCAAACTCAGAATGCCCGAATTTAACCTTTCAGGCAAGTTGCCCAAAGGACCAGATTTTGACATGAGCACCGGTCTGAAAGCACCAGATTTGAGTCTGAAAGCTCCAAAGTTCAAGGGTGGAATTGATGCCCCTGATCTGGACTTACCAAATGTGGACCTTAAAGCTCCCAAGTTAGATATAAACACTCCAGATGTGAACATTGGATCTCCCAAAACAAAATTTAAAATGCCCAAACTGAAGATGCCCAAGATTAGCCTCCCAAGCCGAAAAGGACCCGACATTGATGGCCCAGACATAGATATCAATGCACCCGATGTCAACCTCAAGGGCTCCAAAGCTGGTTTTGAAATGCCTGATGTTAATTTTGGCAGCCCATCGGGAAAATTCAAAAAGCCAAATCTGAAAATGCCTGAAGTGGGTTTTTCTAGTCCAAAGTTAGATGGCCCTAACTTTGACGTCAAGACACCTGACCTCGATGCTACAATGCCAAAATTGAACATAAATACAGATCTGAAAACACCTGATTTAAACCTCAAAGCTCCAAAGTTGAAGAGTGGGATTAACGCCCCAGACATAGATTTACCAAACATGAACCTCACATCTCCCAAAGTAAATATGAATACCCCAGATATGAACATTGATTCACCTAACACAAAGTTCAAAATGCCCAAAGTGAAGATGCCTAAAATTGATATGTCCATCCCAAAAGGCCCCAGTGTTGATATAGATGGTGACCTCCAGGGGCCTGACCTAAATGTCCCAAATATTGATGTTGACAGGCCAAAGGGAAAAATCAGTATGCCAAATTTGAATATGCCTGATCTAAGTCTTTCTGGACCCAAAGCAAAAACACCACACGTAAATCTTTCAGCCCCTAAGCTAAAAGGTCCTGGGATAAACTTGCCAGATTTGGATTTGCCTGATGCCAATTTCAAAAGTCCAAAACTAGACCTAAATGCTCCAGATGTCAGGTTGCCATCAGGTAAACTCAGAGCACCAACACTTGAGAGACCAAAGGCTGGGATCAGTGTCCCTGATATTGACATCAACACTCCATCTACTCAGATGAAGATGCCCAAAATGTCTAAATTTGGGCTCTCGGGTTCACTACCAAAAGGTGAAATTGATACACCCGACTTGAACATCAAAGCGCCAAATCTAAGGGGTTCCCTAGATTCTCCAGACCTACCAGCAGTTGATCTGGGAGCCCCTAAATTTGATGTGGATGTACCAGATGTGGACATTGGTTCTCCATCAGGGAAATTCAAAATGCCTCAAATGCCAAAATTTGGGTCTCCCAGTCTGAAAGGTCCCAAGCTTGGAATAAATGGCAACATAGAGGGACCAGATGTGAACTTTACAGCTCCTAAAGCAAATGCAGGAATTAGAGGTCCAGACATTGACATGAATGTCCCCTCGGGAAAAATCCAAGGTCCCCAAACTGATCTTGATTTGCCAGACAGAAAATTCAAACTTCCCTCCCTTAAGTTACCACAGTTTGGAAGCCCAGATGTTAATATGACAGGGTCTGATATTGACTTTGGTGCACCCCTGAGAGCAGCAAATCTGGATATCTCCCCTCCAAATGCAAAAGTGAATATGAAAACACCAGATTTAAATGGAAATATCGCAGGTCCAAAGGTCACTTCTACAAATATTGACCTCGGCATGCCCAAAGTGGATATGCAGAGCCCACAACTGAATCTCAAAGCTCCGGAGCTTGACATTGACGCTCTCTCACAGTACAGTTACAAAGGTCTTCCCCATAAGAATCGTTTATCAGATGTCACAGGTATGAAAACACCTGTCTTGGACATTGATGCTAATGTCAAATTGCGTCCAACTGACAGAAAGTCAGCAAAGACCAAAGCAAGGTCCAGCTTCCCTCTGGTGGATTCTGATTCACCAAAGTTAGATCTCCGTGGTCTTGATCTCACCCGTGCAGATCTGAACATAGATGATTTCACGGGAAAGGATCACATTCTAAGAGCCAGAGGTTCAAAAATAGATGTCAGAGCAGCAGAAATACCAAGCGTCCACGGTGAGGCAAATCTGAAAGCACCAATCCCCAAATTCTCAGCACCAGATCATTTTGGCCAGAGCTCCGGGATCTCCACATCAGGTCTCAACATTGACCTCAGGGACCACAAACGTCACAGAAAAATCCCATCTGGTGACGGCACAAATTCAAAGCCCGACATGGCCAGGCAGTCTGCTGATCTGCGTTTGCCAGATTTTTCCCAGCATTCAAAACCAAATGCGTATGACAGTGCAGATGGACACTATGTCACTGTTTTCCCCAAAGACATCCAAAATGGAGAAAACCGCAAGTACAACACCCTGGGGATAACAGACTTCAGTTCACCAAACATTGACCTTGAAGTTCCAGATGAAAATTACCTGAAGGGGTCCACATACTTCTTTTCCAACCTTGTATAAAAGAGAACATAACAAAGGCTTTATTTTTGTTGTTAATTAAATGTTTTTATCAGGTTTATTTATTGTGATTTATTGTTCTGAACCTAAGACATTTTTTTATGAATGTGTAAGATTCTGTATCATTGAGTTGACGGGATTTTTTTGTACATAAAGCCATGTCTGTACATTGGTAATGGTGCAAAACAACATGTTACAAAGCAGCACACTTGCACTTGTTTTCTATGTAAATGTAAGCTATTACTCGTGTTGTATCAATGAGCATTTGTACTTTATAAAACCTGTTTCTATAATAAATACACATTTTATATACTACATTAAGTCTAACTTTAAGTATTAATAAATGATTAAATCTTTGATATTATCATTTAAGTGTTTTCTCTAATGACTAAGTGAAATATGTTATGAGTTATTGCACGATGACTTTTTTCATTGCTATTTAAAATGTTTAAAACCATACTTTTGAAGCACAAAGTCTTTTTGAAATGTATATATTGAAGTATATTGATGCAGTAATATTACCATGGTTTCATATTGAAGCAGAGAAGCAACAGTCAAATCATTGCAGCTGATAATTGCAGCGTGCAATCATTACATCTTTTGTAAATAAAAATGTAGTTTCACAAAATTTCAGATTGTTTTCCCAAAACTACACATATCACCATCCCATGATTAGATTCACTAATATCTAGCTCCCCATCCTTTAAGTCTGTATGAGAAACAACAGAAAAAAAGAAAAAAGCTCTGTTTTTACTGAACTAAACAATTCCTTATCAATACCAATACCTTCCTATGTTTTTTCTTCAATTTCCTATTGAGAAATGTTTTAAGAAAAGTAAACCATGGAATTGTTTGCATAAAAGAAAAGAAAAGAAAAGAAAAGAAAAAGCACTTCTGCAGCTGTGAGATGGATGTGCTGCTGCAGGAAGCGAACACCAAACCACCTGTTATATATTTATGTTTTTTATTATTTTGCAAGAAAGTGACTATAAAACAGGTCAGGGACAGGTGAGGACAGGTGCAGGGACACAGATAGAGCAGGTTATATAATGTCTTCTATCTCTGTGTGTGTGTGTGTGTGTGTGTGTGTGTGTGTTTGTGTGCGGTTGTGCAACTTGTGTAAAATAAACGCATCATCATGTAATTCGCCTCCAAACCGCTGGATGGCACCACCACCGCCTCCACCTGACGTCATCACCGCGCGCCACCACCAAACAGCAGCAGTGACAGCAGCACATGACCTTCCGTGGATCCAGCATCGCAGAAACAAACCTCAGATTACGATAATCTCCCGCAGATTGGGATGATTTTGCAGCGCGAGGCGGAGGAAGCTCCTGTCGCTTAAACTCGTCCGACACAAACCCCGACAAAAAAAAAAAAATGTTACGATTTTCTCTGCTGGTTTGCGGCAGAAGCGTCGCCAGGAGGGTGAGTCGCCTCGAGCCAACATCCAAAACATGTCATCACTCACATGTGGTGTTATCAAATGTCACCATATACACAGAATTTAATATGAACCAATCATAAGGCATGAAGCTGAGGATGAAGTGCACACACAGGGAGCTGATGATGATGATGATGATGATGATGATGATGATGATGATGATGATGATGATGATGATGATGGACGCCCGTGGCAGATTACACACAGCGCTCTGCACCACCACCATCAGTATTGTTTGATTATTTTAGATAATTGCTTTATTTTGGTTAGATTTTGATCACAACTTTTTCTTTTTTTAATTATTATTTGTTTAGTTTGTGTTTTGTCGTTTTGGTTTGGCATGTTTAGTTTTGCATAATTAGTTTTGTTTATTTGTTTACCTTGGGTTTGTTAAGGCTGGGCACCAAGGCTCCATAGGTGAGGGCAGGTGTAGGACCAGGATGCACCAGAGCAAATAAACCGTTTAAAAACATGGAAACTGGGAATGGACAACAGATGTAAATCATGTCCCTGGGGTTTAGTGTTTACAGGTTTATTTACAAATCATTTATAATACACAAATGCAATTACAATTAAGATACGTTCTGTAAAATGGGACTCCCCAGAAGCTATCTGTGGCTTATGAACAGGGGCCCAAACACTAAATAACAACTATACATTACAAAACAGTTCCTTATTTCTACCTAATTTAACTTAACCTAAACACTAAGACCTCCTCAGATTCCCTGGGTACAGAGAGATTCACACACAACCAGCACATCAGTTATTGGTACATGAGAAATACATACGTTCATACCTACACACGTACATTCAAGAGAGCAGCTCATCATTTAAATCCTCAGCTGTTTTTAGCAGTTTCATAATAAATAAAGTTAGACATAATTTAGCAGCAATTTTTTTGTTTTAACCTCTTTTGAAAACAGAGATGCAGACTCTTTTATAGTGCTGTCAATCTCATTCCAAATGTTTGGACCTTTACAGGTCATACTAAAACATGCAGAGGTGGCAAAAGTACTGACATTCTGTACTTAAGTAGAAGTAAAGATACTTGTGTGAGAAAAGACTCTGGTAAAAGTAGAAGTACCAATTCAACTTCTTTACTCAAGTAAAAGTAAGAAAGTACAGGCTCTGAAATGTACTTAAGTACAAAAGTAAAAAGTAAAAATGATTTTTTTTTTTTTACCATTAATGATACATATACCTTTTTGATAACTTTTTGACGAAAAAAAAGTTCAGGACACACAAAACAGGTACTTTTCCTCTTTTATTAACAACCTGCAAAGTGCTGGTACAGAGAGAATGAAAATCACGCAACAGCGTGAGAGGGGCTTCAGCGTTAATGTTAATTTTTACCACGGATCTTTTGTAGCACAGAGGAGATATGCTGCTCAAACACTCGGTATGTAGTGTTAGTGTATATTTATGAGTTGTAGAACATAATAAATTATCTTGAAGGAATAGATGTTTACCAGTAAGCTTGACTCCAACAATTTAACAATATGTTAAATTATTATTTGTTTTAATAATGTAAATTACTTATCAAACAGACCTAACAATTCAACTACCAGTGAATGAGCAGTAGTATGCATGTGATAACATAGATTGAAAAATTAGCCGAAGTGATACCTCTTCTCTGAATAGACAAGCTAAGCCAGTGTGCTGCTGTTAGCCAGTGAAAATAGCGCGGAGTGGCAACTCTTCAGTTTGTTACACAATCTATGTCAGTGCGCTGCTGTAGCCTGGACAGTTTCTTTACCTTTTGTTCTCGTACGGTGCCGGTGCAGGTGTTGTGATGTTTTTCTTGGTGGTAAGGAGCCCGCCCGCCCCCACCAAAAAGAGAGAGAGAGGGAGAGAGAAGTAACGAGCCTGTTTTGACAATGTAAGGAGTAAAAGTACAGATATTTGTGTTCAAATGTAGGGAGTAAAAGTAAAAAGTTGGCAGAAAATTAAATACTCAAGTAAAGTACAGATACCTGAAAAATCTACTTAAGTACGGTAACGAAGTATTTGTACTTCGTTACTTCCCACCTCTGAAAACATGTACATTTCAGTTTCCTTTTCTTTCCCTTTAAAAGTTGTTTTCCCCTTGTGTTGTGTTCATGAGTGGGAAAATAAATTGGAATGAGATGACAGAGTCTGTCATTGAGTCTAAATATGACGTTATACATGACACAGGCATTATGAAAAATGTTACACTCAGTAAGCTTCAGACGTTTATAACCATAAAAAAGAGGATCAGAGGGAGCATTAAATTTGCTCCATGATGTAACTCGTATTACTTTCTTTTGTAAGATCAGTGATTTCTCAACATAACTTGGATATGTGTTACACCATAAAACATTACAGTAATTTAAGTGAGGCACAAACAGAGACCGGTACAGAGTTAGTGGCAGTGGCCCTTTATTTGTCTGTTTGATTGAAGTTTGTTTTGGAGAAATGTTCAGTAAGTGGCCGCTGCAGTGAGGACGGTGTTGTGGTGTTTCCTCTGACCGAGCGTTTCCTCCTCCTCAGTTCACCTCGACGTTCTCCGGTGAGAGCGCGCTGCCGTCCAACCTGCTGCTGCCCTCCAACCTCATAGATCCTTCCAGAACAAGTAAGTTGAGGCGTGTGGATCTGGACCGGCTGATATGCTGGTCTGACAGCAGGATCCGGCTTCTCTCTCTCCTCCTTCCTTTTCATATCCGAGTGGAGAATCCCTGAAGCAGCTGTCAGAGCAGTGTCAGAGTTTAGAACAGGATGCAGCAGCTTTTGCAGAAAATGATCCAGACTGGAAAGATTTCTCTGGGGTTTCTGACGGGAGAACCAACAGGATAGTGCTGCCTTACAAGTGTGGTTTATTCTTTCGAAGCTGGTTTTTATTTTGCACGCTGAACAAGAGCTCAGTTGGTAAATATGAACTCATACATGACTTGATGGATGTTGTTGCAGTTCCACCTGGTTTCCAACCGAGTCATTGATCACTTAAAGGCAGAATGAACAGGATTTTCCTCCAAAAAACAAACAAACAAACAAACAAAAAAAAAAACACAATGTATAGACTCATACAAAAATAATCCCTCTCTGTCATCACTGATCAATCAATCTATCAAATTTTATTTATATAGCACCTTTCAAACAAATGCATGATATTCAAGGTGCTTTACATCTTGATTGACAAATAAGCATAAAATAAGAAGTGAAAGGACAAGGAGACCGATGCACACTCATAAAATATGGTTAATTTAAAATAAATGAATAAATAAATAAATAAAAATAAAATAAAATAAAATACTGAATAAAATATTTAAAAAAAAACACACAAAAAATCACAGCGCAGCACCATGCCAGATCAGTAACACCCCATCCAATAGAAAGCTACGAAACTCGAAAAAGGAAATCTAAGCAAAATGCCGAGTGGACAAAGCTCGTTCCACAGTGAGAGTGAATCTGAGGTTGGCTTTCACCTAGCTCTGAGGGAGAGGGTTTTTTTTTTTTCCTAGAACAGCAATGTTACATTTTGGGCGGTCATTTACTTCCATCGCCATCCTAGGAAATGAAATCTCACTGCTGGCAGTTAGCTTAGCGAGAGAGGAGGAGCCAACCGACAAATCCAACTCATCCTGCTGTTATCATTTCAGAAAGTCAGAAAGTCTTTATCTCTCTCTCTCTCTCGCTCCCTCCCTCCCTGCAGAGCGGTCTCGTCCTCCTCCAGACTGCCCCCTTCCTGTCCTGAGGAGGTGCGACGCCGCCGTCCCGTCTCACCTGCGTCCCGTCCGGTCGTGGGTGGAGAGTCTGCAGGATCAGGAGGGCGAGCCGCTCGGTTTGGCCGAGCTGCACCCCGACGTCTTTGCCGCGCCGCCCAGGTCAGGATCACACACGAAAAAACTCACAAATTTATGGGAAAAAAGCATGAAAATTCTGAGATTATAAAATCTCAATTTTACAAGAAAAAAAACAAAAGAAACCAACAATATTGTATTCATGTGAACCGGCCCGAGTCACAGGAATGTCTCTTCCATGTATGAGTTTTTTTTCTCATAAATGTACGGTTGTTTTTTCATAAAATTACAACTTTAATTTTTGGAAAATATCTGGGTTTGTTTCAGGTAAATTTATTTTACTTTAATCTTGGAAACACTGGTTTTGTTTTATCAGAATATTACTCACCACCTCGGCTCTATAATTTTTTTCTCCTCCCCACAGTGGCCCTGATTTGCCGTCGTACATTTCAGCTGCAGATTTATCGAGAAAAACAAAAACAAACCTGCGTCCACTTTGTGTAAATATTATTTCATGTGCAGAATAACTTCTTCTGCTTAATGAATTTAATAACTTCCTGTTCCTGACACGACATTTTGATATCGAGTTAAATGCCAAATAGGATCTGTAGATAATCTGGACTCTTTTCTGCACTTTTTTTTTTTTTTTTTATCGTGTTTGATTTTCTGTTTCCACACAAAAAAAAAAAAAAAAAATCCATCGTGTTTGTTTTGTTTCCAAAGCTACAGCGTGCAGCAGATAAAACAGATTAACTACAGAATGTAAAAACACTAACTGAAGCCTTCAAATCTAATCTAATCTAATCTAATCTAATCTAATCAAAAGAGAGCAAGATGTGAACAAAGCTTGGTCATTTGAATGTGAAACTTGACGTCATCCTGATGTCAGTGAATATTAAACTGCTGTCAGACGCCGACCACACTCTTCACATCCAGGCTAAACGCTTTGAAAATGTGAAATGGATAATCTGTGGGATTACAGGTTGAAAGTATATATATTTTTTCCTCCAGGATCGACATTCTGCAGGAGGTGGAACTGTGGCAGAGAAACTACAAGAGGATCGTAAGTGTGACTCGCTCTCAGAGAAAAACTCAGTTAATCTGAAATGTTTTATGTTGTGATGGAAATATCTGGGTGCCCTTTTTTTTTTTTTTTAAGCCATATCCAAAACTCACTGAATCAGACGCGTAGCAGTTAAATAAACAGTTAGACAGTTAGATTTAAAGTCATAATCTGTCTCCTATAGCCAGTAATAACCGACTGATATGGGAGTTTTGAGACACGATACTGTTTTTAAAGGGGAAAAATTCACAGATGAGCCTGATTTGGCTGATGATATTGTGAATTTTTGAGCTGCAATGAAAACAAACCTCATGTATGTGAATTATGCAGCGATTTTTTTTTTTTTGCACCGACATGACTCTGCAGGGGATCTCAGAGCGCCGACCATAACCAAAAAACTTGATTTAAAGAATATTCAGCATTATTACACATTGTCAAGCAATTCTAGTAAGAGCTAAATAATATACATACATACATATACATATATAACTTGAATTAAGAAAGAGGATTAAATATTCAATACTAAATTACCAAAAGCATCTTGATCTACGTTTTATGTTTAAAAAAAAAAAAAAAAAAAAACAGTTTCAGTATCAGTCAGCACACATGCTGATGCTGGTATGGTCCCAGTGTGTGTGTGTGTGTGTGTGTGTGTTATTGGTGGATATCGGCTGATTTATCGGTCAGGCTCTGATATCCGGATCATAAAGCTTGCTGGCTCTAAAACTGGCTCCGCCCTCTGAACTCCTCAGCGTCACGCCAACACCAAGGTGCGGTCGGAGGTTCGGGGCGGCGGCAGGAAACCATGGCGACAGAAAGGAGGCGGGCGAGCTCGCCACGGCAGCATCAGGTCGCCCATATGGAGAGGAGGTGAGGATACCTGCTGCATATTGACTCTGCTCTGAGGCCAAGCGCTCAGCTCCTTGTGTGTTCATTTTCAGTTTTAAAATGTGTGTGTGTGTGTGTGTGTGTGTGTGTACGTGCTACAATGCCTGTTAGGAAACTGCTCAGTTGTTGGGAGAAGCTAAAAATCTTTATTTATGAACATGGGCTCAAAACCTTTACTCATGACACAATTTGACTTTACTATTTTATTTGTTTTATTATATCTCACTTTTATTTGACATATTTTAGTTTTTATTTTGTTGTAACATATCCTGCTCTACCTTTTTCTATCTCCTTTTTCTGTTTTTATTACCCATCTTCATATGTATTTGTGTATATATTAATGATATGCATTAGTGCTTCTCTTTTTGGTATTGCCATTTTTAAAAAATCATTCCTCACAGATACAAAAGAATTATTAGTACAAAAGATAATAGTTGGCCCCTTTATTCCTTTATGATTTTTTTAAATCAGTCAACAATTCATTTGTTAGAGTTGACAGGGAAGTGCAGGATGTCACATGACCTTCTCCAGTTGATTTTGTGTGTGTGTGTGTGTGTGTGTGTGTGTGTGTGTGTGTGTGTGTTCCAGGCGGGGTGTGTCACGGCCCCAGAGGCCCCAGCAGTTATTACTACATGCTGCCCATGAAAGTGCGAGTGATGGGACTCAAGGTGGCGCTCAGCTCCAAGATGGGCCAGGTGACTCACCTTTCATTAAAAAAAAACAAAAAAAAAACCTCTTAAACTCAGTTCCAGCAGGTTTGTGTGATGACATGATGCGTTCAAACATAGGTGCAAATCCCGGGGGGGTCAAGTGGTCAGTGTCCCCCCACTTTTAAGAGACGTCCCCTCCACTTTTCAAAGCCCCCCCCCCCCCCGTTTCTGTCATGCTGACAGCTAACTCCCAAAGTTAAATTCCGTAGTGTGCAATGGTGTCGCGCGCGCGTGTTTGCGCGCATGTTAAAATGTTTTATTTTTGCTCCAAACACATTGATTGTAGTACTGGATAACTGTCTAAAACCTTAAAATGGAAAAAAAAAAAACACTCCACAGAATCCCACAGATTTTCCTCCTGAATCACCACAGAAAACCAGAAAAAAGTTTGCAGATTCTGTTTGGGCTTGTATATAATTAATAACTCATCTAAACAGGCACGACTGCCCTCACTCAGAACAGATCTGTGTTGAATGTGGGCCAAGTCATACATGTGAAGCAGCTGAAGGAGATGTGCTCAGGTGTCTTCAGTGTTAACCCACCTGACAGCAGACAGATGGACAGAAAGCTACTCATGTGCAGTTGAATGTGCAAATTGCACTTACAGAATTATTCAATATTGTGGAAAAATGTGGCAAATTCATTTGATTGCAAACTGTGTCATGAACATAATAGAAATGAAAAGCCAAGCCATAAAAGACTATCACTGCACTTGCCTTTTGATATGTTTTGTGAAAATAAAACAAATGAAAGAGAGAAGTAATCAAGTATCATTAATGTTGTCATTTTGTCAACTGGCCCCTGGCCCCTTGCCATTTTCCTAAAGTGGCCCCCAGGTTCAGGTATTTGAGTATCCCTGCCCTGGAGCCTGCCAAAATAATTAATAGGCTGCTTATGTAGGCACAGTGGCCACAGAGGGCGCAGACTGGTGACGTGTAGTGTATAGCGTGCGACTATTCCAGCGTGTGCATTTTATATTTTACATTGGTTAATATTGGTGTACCCCCCTCTTTAGAGAAATTGAGGACTTGACCCCCCCCCCCAGTGGTGGAGTCAGATTTGCGCCCCTGCGTTCAAACCCTTTTCCCCCGTAAGCAAACCGCCTTCCTGCTGCCTGTTTATAACCTGAAGGCTTGCATTTTTTTTTTTTTGCAGGACTACCTTCACATCGTGGACTCCCTGGACATCCCGACTCCGGACCCCCAGTACCTGCTGGACCTCATCCGACACAGATACTGGGGGGAGTCCGTGCTGCTGGTGGATGTGTGAGTATAAATATAATGTTCATGTGCAGAAAATATCTCCAGGAAGCAATAAATTAAATAACAGCCAAAGAAAATCTGCTGTTTGAATGCTTACTGTTCACTGTTTTGCACTTTACATTAAAAAACTCGATGCTGTAAACACACAGGAGGCGCACTGAGGCTGAGCTGCTGTCTGACTGTCTGTTGTTTGTCTGTTTGTTGCTTCCAGAGCGGAGGAGCTTCCTGAAAACATCCTCAGGGCCACAGAGAGCTTGAAGACGGTGAACATCATCCCAGCCATCGGTCAGTTGTTTAAAGATACCGACTGTAGAGGCTTAACAGAGATGAACGCATTAAAGACACCAGGAAATGAACAGATTGGTTTTTTTAAACACCACCACCATTGGATAAAACTGCTCCTCTCCTGAGCTAATTTGCATTGTCATTTCATGGAGTCTTTTATTCTGAAGAGTCTATTTACTCTGAACAAACAGGCATCACTGCTAAGCCTCTACACTGCATTTTACATAGTGTGACACACCAGGTTGGATTGGATTTGGAGGGAAATCTGCTGGATTATGACGATCGAGTGATACAGCAGACTGTGGAAAAATAAAACAAATAATCTAAAGATGTACAAAAAAATCAAAATAAGTCTAACTGGATGTTCTAAAGTCCAAAGACGCAGCGCAGGAGCAGGAAACTGAGCCTTTTGTTAACTTTGTATGATACTGTGTGTTTGTCAGTATAAAAGTGTTTAAATGTGTGTGTGTGTGTGTTTGGTCCGTCAGGCCTGAACGTCCACAGCATGCTGAAGCACGAGGCGCTCGTCCTCACCCTGGACGCCGTCAGGTTTCTGGAGGAGAAGCTGCTGTGGCACGACGAGCGCCACACGCCGCTCTACCCGTTCAAGCTGCCCTACTCCGACTTCCCGTAGGCGCCGCTCCCGACAGGACAGGATGTGTAATATATGAACGGACTCTGTTGTTTTCATTATGTTTATTATGTCTGACAGGAAAAAAAAAGAACTCATGAATAAATAATAAAACTGGTAAAACCAATACAAAGTTGTATTAAAAAGTATCTAAAAGGCATGTGCAGGGCTTAAGGCCTAAAATCGATAAGCGGGCCGGCCCGGCAGGAGGCCGTTGGCTAAATCGTTCCTGATCTCCCAGCGGAGGGCGGAGCGCTTCTTCTCTGTTGGCACGACGTAGGTGTTGGGCACATAGACTCTCCGAGGTTTAGGCTGCAAGGAAGAAGAAACCGGCCTCAGTGTCAGCTGGGAGACGAGCCTCTTGTGAGGAATTTTTAAAACTACACAAAGAAGCTTCATATGGCTGGGAGAGGTGTCGCCTTTAAAGTGTATTTCAAATCCACATGATCCACTGTGTGAATCAGACAGCTTCAGAGCTGCTGGAAGGTGTATTTTCTTTGTTTGACAGAGCCAGGCTAATGACTCCCATAGACTTCAAGTCTTTATGCTAAGCTAACAGGAAATGCTACCCACAGGAACTGAACCACTAGTCTCAGTCTGAGGAAGGGGGTAAAAAGGGGATTCTGCCCAAAAATGTTGGAATATTCCTTTAAACGTCTAACTCCCAGGTATCATGTAATAAATGTTACAAAAAGTAAATGTACTGTCAGCTGGGGTGAGAGCACTGAAGTGTCCATCACTTCCTGTGGGGGTGAAATACCCAAACCTGACAGAATTTGATTTGGGCAATTTTTTTTCCCACAGTCTATGCACAAATCTACTGTGTTGAGATGCAAATACTCACAGGTGGAGGCTGGTACGCCAGCTGCTCCTGAAGAGAGAAACGTAATACGTTGTAATTCAATAACAGAATAACAGCTCACCATATTCAACATGAATCATAATTAACACACACACTGCAATTTCATTTTAGCAACGGATTTACAGTTGTACAAATGCAACAGCAGAATGTTTGTCAGTCTGCAGGTTGTAAACATCTCCCCAGACTAAGGCTGCAATCTTGAAATCACATGAGCTGAAAGTTTGTGATGAAGGTAAAATGTCAAACAAAAGGATTTTAAATGTATTGTGATGTATGCCAGATATGAAAATATGCTTGTTTGGTTCAGACCCAGGCCAAAAACAAAACAACAACGACATCATTACTGTAACACTTTTTCAGTGAAAATGGAAATTATGATCCAAAAACTAACATTCCCATTAAAATCATAAATCATACTGCAGTCACTTTTTTTTTTTTTTTTTATCTTTGCAATATGACATTTTTATCCTATTATTTAGTCCTGTCCATAACCAAAGCCTCATTTACAGAGCTGGGGTTTAGTTGGGCAGAGAACAAAATGAACTAAATTTATGAATGAATGAATCAATATGAGGGTTTGGAAACTGAACACACACTGCACTGTGAGATGGTCTTAAAGGCTAACACCAGTGTAAATATAAATAAATAAATACATACATATACACAGGTGGGCTGAGACATTTCATGGCTACAGAACCTGAACTGAACTGGTTTTCTGTTTTAAAGAGCTGCACGGCTCCACAAGCCTCAACACAACGTTAAGGTGTTTGTTTTTCCGTACCTGGATCTCCTTACGAATGGCTTTCATGTCCGTTTCTCCTGGAAGCTTGAACATTTTCCAGAGCTGCTTGTACTGGAAATACCTGCAGAGACCAGACAGCCACATGATCAGCTTACACACGTTTGGCACGGTAAACAGCTGAGACACACACACACACACACACACACACACACACACACACACACTCCTCAGCTGACATGGCCGAGCCCAGCACCTTTCATCAGTGTCAGTGCAGCTCTGATGTGACTCACCTGTCCACGGGGTCGCTCTTCTTTAACCTCTGCTTCACCACAGGACGGATGACTGAAACAATCATTTGATGAGGTTATAATAAGGTTTTAAATGATGAAACATGAATATACAGTGATGCATTAAATCTGTTGTTGACTTACAGGACTTGGATCTGGGCCTGAAGTCACTTTTCATTCGAGCCTGAAATGAAACGACAACTTTAATGAGTAAAGAGTGACTTTCAATGACAAATCATCATCTTCAAGATTATCTTAATTCTTCATGTGTGGGAGGCAGTCAGTTTCAGAGGCACCATCAGCATAAAACCAGAACAGGTTACTCTCTCACACATTTTTGCTCAACAGTGAACCAACACACTGCGTGCCAGAACTGAAACAGTGTCTGTTCATGTAAGTTGCCCAACTAAAAGCAGATTACCTGAAGTCTGATCTGACTTTAAACCCACCGCTCTCCAAAAACACAAGGCAATCATCAAACCACCAGACGTCTATTAATTCACCCGCTAGAGCCGGGCAAAAGAAAAACTATATTGGGAATCAGTGACGAGCTGAATCTATTGCTGGTTAAAGTACACTACTCACAAAAAGTTAGGGATATTTGGCTTTTGGGTGAAATTTATTGAAAATATAAAAAGTTCACGCTACAGTGATATTATATCATGAAAGTAGGGCATTTAAGTAGAAGCATACACTGGTGATTTCCTCATCTCAAACAATTTCTTGAAACAAAAGCCAACAACAGTGGTGGATATACCACAACAAAAAATGTCAGTGTCAATAACTTGTCATGTGCCCTTGAGCATCAATTACAGCTTGACAACGACGTCTCCTGCTGTTCACAAGTCGACTTATTGTCTGCTGAGGCATGGCATCCCACTCTTCTTGAAGGGCGGCCCTCAGGACATTGAGGTTCTGGGGTACAGAGCTCCGAGCCTCTACACGGCGACTCAGCTGATCCCATAGGTTTTCTATGGGATGCAGGTCTGGAGAAAGTGCAGGCCACTCCATCTGAGGTACCCCAGTCTCCAGCAGCCGTTCCCTAATGATACGACCTCGATGAGCTGGAGCATCAAACACCTGATGTGAATTTTGCCGTTAAACTCCTTGTTAGAGAACAGCAACTTGTGCAAAAAGTACTGAAACATTGAACAGTTGGACATGTGCATTCAAAAGTTTACAGAAGGTCACATTAAGTTCACCTGTAAAGGTTAGAATGCATTTTAGGTTCATCCTGAAATTTCACCCGAAAGCCGAATATCCCTAACTTTTTGTGAGTAGTGTATGTTTTTTTTTGGTCATTTTTTGACAATCTAAAAGTGTCCTCAGTTTTCCCACCAATGCTTAATTTCAAATGCCACACTTCACGTTACAGTGACCTTGTTTCTCTCCCGATGTCACAACAGTTCCACCTGCCAACTGCTAAAGAAAAGTTCATCATGATGAACCTTTCACCAAGTATCCATCACTGGGATGGGAAGCTCTCAACTATGTTTTTCCTGCAGATTTTCCACTGTTTCCACTTATGTTGACTCACTTCAGTGCTGCAATGCTACGAACGGCCAAAATACACGATATGCCAGCTCCAAACACTGTAGCTCCACAGTCAGTCAGAATGAAGCGACACATCAACCCAGTGTCACATCTGCAGACTTTGTTGCTGTCAGGTGGAAACCCCATATGTCCAAAATGTGGAGTTTAAGTGCTTAAGAGCAACAGGTTCCATTCATATCAGAAAATCTGAAGGATTTTTTTCTGAAGTCTGAGGATGTTCCAGCTGAAGGTGGTTTTCGCGTGAGAGCAGTTTGTCTAACAGAGCATCCTGGGAGCTGCAGGACTCACCATGCCTCTGATGTAGGACTCAAAGGCCGTGAGAGAGAGTCCGTCGCTGTCTGAGCTCTGGCCGTCGCTGGGACTGTCGCTCGGGCTGGTCACGTCCTCGCTCTCCGTCTCAGAGTCGTGTTGTGTCGTCGCCGAAACGTGAAGCTCCGCCAGCCGCTCCTCCAGGCCGCTCGCTGCGTCTGCGGGGACGGACAGACCACAGAGTTACTGTCAGCGTTATCCTCTATCAGGCTTTTATGTTTTTATTCAGTTTGTGGGATACACAACTTTATGGTGTAATTATGAGTTGCTTTTCAACGCGGCCTGCAGAGTGTTACATGTGCAGCGATTTGGAGGCTCATTCTGTTTCCTCTGGTCAGATGTTTCCATCCAGGCGGGGCATTCAAAGGGGGATTTTCAAAGTGAGAGTCGCCATATTGTTTCAGGGAAGGTTCATGAAGGATTTAGAATGAACTGATCCATTATTAATTATCAAAAGGAGACCAAGCTGTAGAACTGTCATTCGGTTATCATGTGAATTGGTTAGATAAGGGTTCAGAGAGGGTTCTGGGGAATTAACTGTTAATTTAACTACCTTTCTAAACTTTCTCAGACGAATAATCAGTTAGCAACCAATTATAAAATTTATCACCAATTATTTTGATACTGGATAATTAGTTCTCAGTCATTTTAAGAGGAAAATTTACAAATTCTCTGACTCCAGCATCTCAAATGTTAACATTTTCTGGTTTCTTTAGTCCTCTTTCACAATAAACTAAATATCTTTGGATTGAGGACTGTTGGTTGGGACAAAACAAGATACCTGAGGACATCACCTTGGTCTGTGGGAAATTTTTAACCATTTTATGGACCTAACAACTAATTGATTAATCAAGAAAATAATCAACAGATAAATCAATAATGAAAATAATCGTTAACTTTGTGAACTATTAAATTTCTGTGTCCAGCAGGAAGTGGAGAGTGATCCACGTTTTCACAACCAGCAGTGACTGCCCGCTGGTTGACTTGACGCACCAGTTTGGAGTCTCTATAGGAGACTGAGGAGATGTAACATCTCTATGCGCTAAAAAGGCAGAAAGTCCAATTGCTTTGATTTCTAACATATTACACCGAGCATTAAGTGAAACATTTGTGCATTTGGGGCATTTTCCAATTTGACACCATATTTCAGGGTGATATTTGACCAATTATCCAATATCCATTACAAGTCAGTGTAGTCCCACTATAGGAATATGCATTTTAGACATAAAAGGCTGACAAAGAGCAACGATCAGGACATTTGGGAGTGTAATGGAGGAGAAAGACAACATGGTAACCGCCTGATATCACAACACTGACGCTGGCTCAAACTTATTCTGATGCAAATGGCAGGGAGAGCAAAACATTTACCCTTCTTGGGTCTTCGGTTCCCTTCGAAAGTCTCGTACATTTTGTCCGTGTATGTCCAACGGCTGAAATCCACTTTGGAATCAATGAACTTGATGTCCTTATTGCTGGACTGCTCCTCTGGATCCTCCATCTCCGCTTGGTGTGCGACTCCTTTCTCCACCTTATCTTCCTCTTCAAGGCGCTGCTGCTCCTCTGACGCCTGCTCTTCATCCTCTTCATCCTCACTTCTATCTTCCAAATGCTCGTTACCCGTAAGGAAGTTGTCGTCTTCTTCCTCAGATCTTGCCCTTGTAACCGCTTTGTTGTGCCACTCTGCGTACAGATCCTGATACAACTTGTCAAATTTCCTTTCATGTGTCGGGCTTTTAGCTTGTTCTGCCTCATCGGTGTGGTGGTCGTCATTCTCTGATTTCATACCTGCGATGCGTCTGTCATCCATCTCTGAAAGAAAGGGGTCATCTTCAAAACACCAGCTCAAGTTGGTTTGATATTTGCTGTCTTCCAACGCGGTCCGAGGTCGAGTCTCTTTGCAGTCCGGCGTGCACGTGGGCTCCATAAAATCCCCGCCATAGTTACTCAGAGATAAATCGTCCTCCTCATCGTCTCTCACCTCGGAAAGACCCTCCTGGCTCTCCTGGTCAAACTCTGTTATGGTGTGGTCGTCCCTGCAGTCGACTCCCTCCTGCTCCTCTGGTCTGTAGGTGCCGTAGCCGGAGGTCAGCATACTCAGAGCTGGACTGTCAGTGCTGCTGCAGCTTTCTCCATCACCCTTTTCCTCCTCGTTCCCCTCCGAAGCCTCTCTGCTGGTGTTTCCCTGTTTGTCCAGCCCGGGCTGATCCACCTCTGACGGGGCTTGGTAATCATTATCTGTCCCCACGGCAGGTTTGGAGTCTTCCTGGTAAACCACTCTCTCGATTTCCTCCTCCTCCTCCTCCTCGTCCCGCTCGCTCCTGTCAGACCAGAAAGAGGAGCCGAGGGAGTTCTTGTCGCCCTCGCTCTCCTCGTCCCACTGGGTGTTATACATTTTGTACATGGTGGCGAAGAGAACAGGCCTTACGCTCCTGCTGAGGTGTGTGTGGAGTCTGTGATCTGTTCAAGGCAGATGGCTTAAGGCAAGAGCTCTAAGAGGATTAGCTCATACCTAAGAGCCTCAACGGTGTACTATTCTTATTTCTCTGCACCTGCTGAAACAGTGCCGGCTGCTGGTCAACAGGGGGACTGCAGCTCTGCCTTTTTGTGCCATCCAAGCATGAGCCGAGAACATTTAATCCACCCATTGCACTCCATATAATCCCATTCCAAAATGCTTCACATCCCACTTCTGGGAAGATCTCTTACCTAAAATTAGCTCCTCAATTGTTCCTGTTCCTGAAATTTGTTGCTCAAAATGTCAAAAATGCACCAGGGTGTCTACAGGTGTCGGAGATTTAAATTGAATGCTTTTTAATACATTTTGAGACAAATTTTAATGAAATTTAAGACTATTTTTTAGACAAATACTTTTTTGATATTCAAATAAGCACAGCAGGTACACATCAAGGTAAGTACTACACATTTGGTCCAGTGTATAAATCAGTTTTTGAAAAGGACAGCCTCCTTTATGTTACGTTTTAAGATCACATGGCAACTGGGACAGGTAAGTACAAAGATTTTCTTGGATTTCTCTCTTCAGGTAAATATGACAGGTAAGTATAAAGTGAGCAGGGTTAATGCAGAATGGACATTTTCCTTACAGCTAACTGCAGCCAGTCAGTATAAAATATTTAGAGGTAGACAGAGTGTATAATGTTAACTGTGATGCAGGAGAACACGACTAATTTGGACAAAATAGATACAGACTTAGATGAAAGTAATTCAAATTTAAGACTATTTAATTGCTTTCATGGCCTGATATTTATACAAAAAGTTTTCAGAATTTTTAAAGACCTGCAGACACCCTGTGTATGTCATCATATGGTCTAAAATGTGTTATTTTTTCTATATAAATATTCTGACAGAGAGTGTTCCCTGTAACATAATATATATGTTGTTATTGGGGGTCTCTGTCATGTCACATTTTTGTGACGTGACATTTAGTTAAACTGAAAAGACAGATATCTCCCTTTGGAGCAAAAACTCTTCAAACACCATAAAGACTGAAATATCGAAACAATTAAGTCTGTCTTACCTAAGTCTTCGCTGTACACCGACTCGTCACAGATGAGCGACTGTCCTTTGTGTTTCCTTTATGTGTGAGGGGGGAAAAAAATACAATAGTGATGTTTTTTCAGTTTCAACAATGCAAAAATCTTCAGTCAGTGCAAAGCTCCAATTCAGATGGTTAAAGGATTTGGGACTTTTGGCACGGGTCACTTTCTGTTATGCAGAAAAATCATCTGCAAGGTACTGTGACCTTGGGTAGGGGAAAATATATTACAATGTATTACAAGTGTACATTAATTGTACAGGAGAGTGGAAAAAGAGTTTTTTGTTTTAATAAATGGACCAGCCTTCTGCAGGTGAGATAAAAAAGTTCATTTCAGTCACTAACCTGAATGCTGGTTTGTAAAAATCAAATCAGTGAGGTGGTGTGTGTGATGGATAAATGCAGGTACCTCAGGACTTTCCTCTTGATGAAGTGTCGGCTGTGGGCTCCTCTGTCCGGGCTGGGTGTGTGGCGGTCGCTGGGTGTGTGGCGGTCGCTGGGCGGCGGGGGCGGGGCATCCTCGGGGTCCCGGGTGCGAGGGGATGACAAGCACGTGGGAAGCTTTGGGGCCACGGAGTGCCGAGCGTACGAGTCGCGGTATTCCCAGCTCGTTCCATACTTTTGACAGGAAGTGAGAGCCTGTGTTGGGAATAACACGGAGCATTAATCAATCGCTTGTCATCATGTAAATCAGGCTTTCCTTGATACAAATACACATCAGAAGAGCTTGGGAGTATTTATTTTTGTTTACAATTCTGATTTAGTGCCAATAATATTTCTCTGTTATGTAAGTGTCAAATCAGCTGATTAAAACCACTAATCAAATCAGACATCTTGCCATTTATACACAGTGTCTTTGATTGTGAATGACAGACCAAATCCTGACATTTGCTGTTTATGTTTTAGATCACTGAGACATTTTCTCATATCAAACTCCATTGCAGCTGCTGGGAATATCTCAGTGTAACCTGTCTTCATCGACACTTGACCAGTTATCAGTGGAAATATGAAAAAGACACCACCAAAAAAACAAAATTAACTGAGAGCAATGCAAGACATATTTTCAGTAGCTGAATTTTTAAATAGTAGAAAATATGTCTTGCATTGCAGGTGTTTTAGGGGGGATTTTTTTTTTAAACAAAGCTGCAGAAAGGTAGACAAAGTATTATACATTCAAGCTTTATTACATTCATAGCCAGTTGTGATGCAGTGTACACGTACCTGTCTGCATACTGGTTCACCAGTGTGCAGGAAAAACCCAGAATCAGGACTTCCAGTAGCACACAGGTCAACTGTGAAGAGAATTACAGAATTAGCCAACTAGCCTATAACAGCAACTAATGCAAAAATAAAAATGTTTCTTACTATAACATCATAATTACATGACTCATGTCTGCTTTTTGACATTTATTTTGTTGCTTTAACTCTATAACACTTTGCACTCTTAAAGAAAAACTCTCTATAAGAATAGTTGTTATAATGACAAAGAACAGAGTGCAGGATTCGGCTCAGAGCGCTCACCTTTCTCTTTAGTGAAGGCGGGAGGACCTGATTGGGAGCGAGGCGGCTGAGGTGTGCTGGGCGAGGCCAGGCTCTTCCACTCTTCACATCGAATCAGTTCATCCAAATCTAATGTTGCAGTTAAGAGTGGCATAATTACAGCAGGTACTGCTCTGCCCATGGTATTAGATCTCAGGTCTCATTTATCAAGCAAAACACACGAGCATTTGTACACAGATCATTTTACACATACACCATTAAAGCTATTTCTGCTTAAAATGAGACCAGAACGAGTCACTGGAAGCTGCTGGCAAACATATTTTATCCATAGCAACTCGCAATCTTGTACACACATGGAAATAATGAAAATAAAGATACATGAGCGCAGATGATTCAGGCCAGGAGGTATGTACAAGCAGGGGCGCCATATATGGGGGAAAAGTTAGGACAATTCCAAGGGCCCTTGCCTGACAGGGGCCCCAAAAAATAGATAAAAACTAATATAAAATGATTAAATCATCATCATAATTTTTTTTTTCCATGGGGCCCAAAATTCCTGGCGGCGCCCCTGTGTACAAGTAATGTTAACAATATGATAAAAAAAAAAAAAAACTATGTACAACTTAATAGGCCTATATGATAAGGCAAATATTTGTGTTACATTAAAAAAAATGACATTAGACAACAACACAGACAGACCTATAGACAGATAGATAAAGTCTAACCTCGTTTGAATTGACGCAGCCTGTGTTTTGGTATATTTCTGTAACCTAATAAGGCCAGTTGTTCCTGAATTTCATCTTCTGAGAAATCCAGGTTGTCCATGGTGTCATCACAGCAGGCGGAACAGCAGAGAAGCTATGCTACAAGAAACCTGGATTAAAAAATAAATAAATAAATAAATACAAATACAAATAAACACATAGTAAACGTTGCATCTATTCTACTGAACACAAACACACACTTTATTTAACAGCTATCTTACAGATATTTGAACCAAACTCATTAGATAAAACCGTTTGGCAATGTCCATGTCCTGTTATTGTAACAAAAAGTAATTTCCCCCTGGGGATCAATAAAGTATTCTGATTCTGATTCTAATTCTGATTCTGATCCAGTAATGTGTCACGTTAATGAGCCCCTGCTTATTGACCAACTGATAAACATAGGAAAAATACATGAAACACGAACTTGTCAATCAAGTCCCAATATTAAATTCGGCATATATACTATAAGATGAATTTAGCGTTAATTTCTTTTTTCGCCCATTCTTCCCGGTCGTTTTCCATCCAAATACGCAAGCGTCTCTCCGTTAAGGACAGTCATGTTAGTGAACACTATAACATGGATTTACATTACATTAAGTGCTGCTTTGTGGATCTGCTATGAGCCGAATTTACCACAAGACTCTAACGATCTTTAAAAAGTCCTAAAATGAGTTTTAAGTGTTGCGTGTTTGCTGATAAACGAGGTGATATTACATGAGCAGATTTTCTGAATGGAGTCTGGTGCGGCGTTCACTACATACGGCAATGCGGCTAATAACACATCAAAGCATCAAGTTAAGTTCCTTTAACGTGAATAAACAATGTTAGCTGGGTAGACAATATTGACGATATAACTTCTCACCTGTATGCTGACAGTTTCGGTGTTATAATAAATGCATGATGTAAACGTTAACGCTGTAATTTTAGCTCCAAACAAAGGCGTGTCGCGCTGTTTACACGGCCAGGCTGCCAAGACAACAGCCGTTAAGTTAAAATGCTTTGAATGCGACGCTTGCTCATTCACTTCCGGTCTCTTTTTAGCCTCGTTTAAACAACAGCGCCCCCTAGAAATATGTGTGCGTGGAGGACCGCAGGGCTTCACGGTGAGGTTTCCTTGCAAGTAGGCCTGGTTTTAGGTTAAAAATTAAACTTAGGGATTTTAATCTACTTTATGGCCTTACAGGAAAGTCACTGTTTAATTAAACGATCTGCAAAGAAATTAGACCCAATTTAACCTTGGGGATCAATGAATTATTTCTGATTCTGGTCCCTCTGCTGACCTGTTCATTTAAATGCAGGCACATTTTGCACATCCCATGTTGCTGTAGGCTCATTTCATTCATTATTTTTCCTCGTCCTCTTTCCGATTTCAGCATATATATGATTTATCTATTTTTGTATTGTAGATATTTCATTTTCTTTGTTGTCTCGTGCACATTTTAATTTTGTTTTCATGTCAACCACAGGATCCACTGCCTACAGCTACACCACACACCCTCTTAATATTGGAATATAGATAGATAGATAGATAGATAGATAGATAGATAGATAGATAGATAGATAGATAGATAGATAGATTAACTTTATTGATCCCATATTGGAAAATTCTTGTGTTCAGCAGCAGACATTGCATAGGAACAATAGTACACTACCCAAAATATACCTATCAGCACTAGAAGAGAGAGAGAGATATGTCTTAAGAGGAATAAAACAGAGCAAATAACAAAATAAATAAAGTTGATTGATACACAGAATATAGGGGGAAAAAACCTACCCCATAAGAGTAATTAAAAAAAAAATACTAAAATGAACCTATAGACCTTTCAGCCTTATGTAT
Source organism: Myripristis murdjan (assembly GCF_902150065.1). Classification (NCBI taxonomy): domain Eukaryota; kingdom Metazoa; phylum Chordata; class Actinopteri; order Holocentriformes; family Holocentridae; genus Myripristis; species Myripristis murdjan. The sequence goes on along the minus strand of NC_043980.1, from coordinate 5,745,171 downwards.
AATGAAATATATCTGCACAATAAATAATAACAACAAGAAATCTTTGTATGGTCCTCTTATATTAAAAAGCACCTTAAACCATGCAAGATGTGACACCTTCAATGTCCCAACATAAAAATGTAAAAATGACTGAATGCGCTGATCTCTAATATTTCTCACAGCTCCTCCATTCAGAACTATTCCTACTTTTAAAGAAAAAAAAAGTTTTATATTGGTATAAATGTATTGATAAGAAGGCAGGTTCACGTTAGTATTCACCCGGAGCTTCGTCTGTCACGTCTTCTAATATCTCCGGCTCATGTGAGGAGTTTCTGTGAGGCAGGAGCAGGAATGTGAAGCGTCTCTCCTCCCTCCGGCCCTCCTCCAACCAGCCCGCAGCTCCTCATCCATAATCATGACTTTTTAATGGTACATCCTCTGTCCTCGGCCAGCGGAGGGGCTGCAGTCGGGGGGGAATCTGACAGGTGGACCTAATCCGGGAATAAGGGACTTTTTGCGTCTTCCTCGGCGCTGGGAGGACCATGGCTCTGTGCGGGATCTACCGGGAGCCGCTGCTGGTGCTTTTACTGCAGATCGTCCTGATTTGCTCCGCTCAGGTGAGACAGACCTGCTGCTGCTTTCTCCTCTTTCCTCCCGTCCTCATAACTTCAAGAGAAACCAATGCAACATCCCCTTAAATATTCCTTTTTTTTTTAATTAGCCTACTTTTATTCTTAACAATCTTGTTATAGCTTTTATGAGAATGATTTGAGCATCAGTGTGAAAGTGGGAACGTCTAGTTTCATATTTACTATGTGCAGACTTGTAATAGGTACCAGTACTTATATTATGTGTAATTTGTTTCATAACTAGTCCATCTAGTACTAACTGTTATGTGTAGGTGCTTTTTGTCTGAGCAGCCCTGCTTTGTGTGTTGTTTGTTTAAACTTGAAAACTATGGATATAAAAAAATATCCTTTAAAAAAAAAAAAAAATCTTAAATATTCCTTAAACGTTCCCTGAGGCGTTTACAGAGTGCCTGCTGCGCTCAGGCATGACATTAAAGCGACTTTACTACAATTTAGGCCAATAATCTCCTGTTTTATCACTGTTATATTCGTTATTATCCAGTTTATTGTGCTATTACTTTATTGTGTAGATGGCATGATGCCTTTTTAGCAACAATATCAAACTAAAACTTTTTATAGTCTTTAAAAAAAAAAGTGACTAAGACTAAAATAATGACATAAAAAAGGGAAAAGGTCAAAAAAGACACTAAACATTAAAACCAAACTAATTTGACCTATAGTGTGGTATTCTATGGCATTATTGTTTAATTTTCTGAGGCGTAAGGCTGTAGAAGCTATAGTTTTTTATGGATTTTATGCTATAATTTATTGCAGGAACTTTTATCTTACAGCTACAGCATTGTGTTATTGTTGCATAGGGGCTCTTCACAGAATCAGGATGGGATTTGTAAATGATCAGATTGACTGGAGGTAGAGCATCCTTACTATTAACTGCCTACCTGATGCCACACCATGAGTAGAAATGCGTTTATTACAGATATTCTGCTGTGTATGCAGTGTTAGATGAGCTTCTGCAGGGCCGTGTGCTTTGTGCTTTGTGAAGCTGAGCTGAAACAGCGGTCCTGCTGGGCGTCCCTGCAGCCCAGAGGGCACATGTGGTACTAATAAGGTCAAAGCAGTCGCTGTAATCTGAACACATGCACATCCACGCCGTCGTTTTTATTCCACGACCTTTCTTCTCGCTGCACACAATGAGACTCTGTGTGAGCTGCACTTCAGAGCAGCAGCAGAAGCACAAACCAGCGATCTGGAGGTGAATTTCAGTGGGAGGAAGACAAAAAACAAACAAAAAAAAGAGTGAAAATGATTTCTGTGTTGATCATCCGCAGAGGGGCCCGGTCGGTCCCCGAGGTGCCCCGGGGCCCCCTGGAACAGCCGGCGTGCCCGGAGTGGACGGCGTTGATGTGAGCCAAGTTTTCATCTCCACACACTTTCACCTCTCCTCAGATACGAGCCAGGGATCAGTTCACTTTCTGTTTCATCAGGTCAAACTGCAGCGGTCAGATGACATGCAAGCTGTAAAAATGACCCTCCAGGACTTTTCTTACACACAAAATCAAAATCACATGCAGAAACAGTATTTTTAATTACATTTCAGACACTTTATTGGCCTTATCTCAGAAATCCACAACCCACAGGTCAGAGATGGCTGGTTTTTATGTTTTAATTTCATCTGAATGATTACCAAGGGTGGAAAAAGATTCTACAACACCCTTAGTGCTGATGAAAACCTTTAAAAAACTGACTGATAAAATAGTGTTGGTCGATCTGGAGAAAAAGAAGCTTTTCTTTGTTCCTTAAAAACCAAAATTTGGGAGATTCACTTGTTCAAACCCTATTATGAACATCTTTTGGAATTAGAGGAAATCAGCATCATCATTCCTTAAACTGAAAGTGAACTGACCCCTAACTCTGACATGAATAATCATTATCTCCACTGATCAGTCATGATATCGTCCTAATGAAGCTACATTAATGAATAAATAAAGCAACAGCAATAATGAGATCACATGAGCATGTTCTTCATCGGTCTTCAGGGCGACAGAGGAGAAGACTCCGCCGTGAACGGCAAACCTGTGAGTTTATTTCTGTTTCTTGTGTAAAAAAAAAAAAAAATAGACCCTGGCTGTGGGACTGCGGGGGAGGGAGGGGGCAAATGAAACGAGCTCATGTTGGTTTGTCGTTTTGCCTCCAGGGTCTGGACGGTGACGACGGCAAAGACGGGACTGCGGGCGCTTCAGGCCTCCCGGGCGCAGACGTGAGTCAAACAGCTGCTCATCTGAGAGTCCGCTCTTTATTCTGAAGTCAGTTTGGTTTGAGGGATAAGAAAAGACACTGGAACCGATGGCTGAGGAGTCCAGCTTCAACTCTGTCTATTCACTCTGGTGTGGGAGAGTCAGATCAGATTGAATTGAATCATTGAATCTTTTTTTTTTTTTTTTTTAAACATCTGAGCCGACTTGAGATATTCACATCCAGCGCTGTGTGAGCCGTTTGTCTTGGCCCCCGAGCAAAAGTGCAGGAAAATGTAGGAAAAGAGTCCTTTGAAAAAAAAATGAAACTCTTGGGTTACATCAAGGTGGCTATTTAAGGGGAGCAGCGCGCCTCGAGGAGCTTCCTGACAGGAACAGAGGCCTTTTTGTGTAAGGTGCTGCTGTGCAAAAGGAAAGGGGGGGGGGGGGGTCAGCGGCCCGGAGACGGCTGACAGGACACAAGTGTACGCTGGGAAATGTGGCGCAAAATGGCCTCAGTGTGCTCGCCGTCCGCTGCGCTGATGCCGCTGAGTGCAGGCCGGCCCGTCACGCCGCGTAGAAACTGCTGGTTTCCTGGCATGTTATCATCACAGGAGAGGAAAAACCCACCCTGAAGCGCTTACACTTTGTTAAAAAACTGATATCTGTGATGTGTCATGCATTCCTGGGTCCGAGTTTGGAGGCTTTTGGCGTCTCAAAGAGAGCGAGGCCTTTTTTCTAGAGCCGCCATTTTGCACATTCAACATTCAACAAACATACAGCGAGAAAAATCCGCTCTAGAAGAAGCACAGAGGCCGATTTCTCCACCACAAGAGCAGAAAACACAACGCAGACACAATGGTGGGAAATGGGAAATGCAGGCGATCACTAACTGAGGCAAACGAGGAAGGTGGAGGAGAAGCAGGTTCACCCAAAAAAGTAAATTACGACACATCAGATCATAAAAATAACCCCTGAAATGCACCTAAACATCACAGACTGACGACGTCCAACAGCGTGAAAAGATGTGAGGGTGGACTTGACCCCCTTCACCTGTGATCAGCTAGAAAGTGAGGAAAGTTATTTATGCAGGTGGAAGGACGAGGGGAGGAGCTAAACACAGGAGGGGAACGCCCACAGCTAGTTTACCGAAATGTCGAAAACACACAGGACGGGTGTCTTTCCCATTTATTTAGTCCGGCCTTCGTCATTGATCTGCTTTGATTGTAGGGATCAGGGGGGAAAAAAATTGATATTTTGTGTGGCGATACCGTATCGATACACCGACGCTGGGCCTCGATATTGTATCGCCAAGAATTGATGCATCATTTTTGACATTATTTTATGCCAGAGCTGCTCAGTCTGTCCCGTTTTGCTGCAGTAAAAAATGACTGAAGTGAGATGAACAGAGTGAAAACTTTATCCTATTAGATAAAACAGATGTTGGCAAAGTTTTACCTTTGGAGACATAGTATGCAGATGAAAATAGATAATAAATAACAATATATGTTATCACAATACTCAGCATATTGCACAATGCTTACAATACTATCTTATCATGGTGTCTCTGGTGATTCCCAGCCCTACTTGACTGATTGATTGATTGATTGATTGATTGTGACCAAAGGAAATGATGAAGGTTAATTCTAACAAGTTAATACTAACTTTATCTGACATCGCACTGCAGTATCGTCTGCGTTAGAGTCGCCATAACACTGTTTCTCCTGTCAGTAATTCACATTATTATCAGATTTCATGCAGTCAGGGCTGTGGCCATGCATGGGGAAGCTGGCTCCATGTCAAAGGAAGCCAAAGACACCAGAGAAAAAAAAAAAGAAGCCTAGTTAAGTTTTTATTTGTGAAATATTCGACTCTATAGTGTCTCAAATTCTCAGTGAGATGGGCTGTTATTCTTCTTACCTGAAACAAAAATCCTGCTTCATCCAGTGTGAGAATCTTATTCTTCAGGCCTCCAATGTTTCAGAAAATATTTATGAAGTTTTAAGAAACAGTTTTAAGAAAAACCTGATGCACAACTATGATGTGGTTCTGGATCTGCTCCATGTGCAAGTAATGGGAGATGAATTTATATGAACAAGTGAATATATCAAAATGAACCTAATGTTTCCACCAGGCTGTTAGAGATCATTAACCTAATAAAGTGAACCTGATCAATTCATTCTCTATGGAGCTCATTGGATTCTACATCAGATCAGTGGAAACAGTGATGACAGTGTCTCCCTGCTGATTGAACTGTCTTCATGCAAAATAATTACACATTTAGAGGCTGGAAGTGTGTCACCCAGTTTGTTGTTCAGCTGTTTTTGTTTACATGAAGGGGATTGAGAGCGCAGCAGCTTTAGTGGTGCCTGGCTCCGAGGCCAAGACCCAGAATCTGATGTAAAGACATGAGATTACACAGATTTTGTTGTACTTATCGTTTATTTGCACAAGAGTTAAAAAAATAAAAAAATTTAAAAAAAAAACAGTCAATATTTGGACTTTAATATCTGCAAAAGTTGCTTGGTCCAATCAAAATGACCAGCACTGTATGATCATATTTTAATTTCCACACGGTGCATTCATAAACCTAATAAACATTTGAACATTTCCTTTAATCAAAATGGGAACAGAATCAGAAATAAGAAACCAAAGAAACAAAACTATAAAAACAGACTGACTTTTTTCCCTCCAGAGTGTGTAGTACAAATAAAACATCCACAAAACAACGTTCATTTTCCTCATTGTCATGCTTTAATGTTTTTGAAATAATTTTTTTGCCTTCTGTGCAGGGACCTGTCGGACCTCCTGGAGATCCGGGCCTTGAGGGCCTGAAAGGGGCCAAAGTGAGTTTATCATCAGCACATTTTGCTCAATTATTCATCCTGTTGAAATGTCTGATTCTCAGACTCACCCTGCTCTCAGAAACAGAGCTGCATTGTTTCTTACAGCCAAATCTGAGCGACTGTAGGAAATTAATTTCACATCAAAAAAACAACCTAGAACCACAGGTTGCCACTTGCAGCCAATGAACCTGCATAAAATACTGTATTTTGCACAGAGAAGCATGTATGTTTCCTCTGGGTTGCCTCACATTGAGCTCTTATCAGCTCCCTCTTGTCTGTACACGGTGATTTATTATATTTCTGTTTTTAAATGCAAACCAAAAACTTCTCCTGCTACAATAAAGATTTGAGCTGAAGTGAAAGTTGAAGAGCTGCTCATCACATGTCTCTTCTCCTGCTGGTTTTCAGGGCGAGCCTGGAGCCCGAGGACCGCCCGGAGAGCCTGTAAGTGCACGACGTTAACGAAACTCAACGTGACCGACTGTGTTTTAGTCTCACTGACACACACACACACACACACAAAAACACACACACACACACACACACACACACACACACACACACACACACACACACACACACACACACACACACTGACTGGAGGCCCTGCTGCTCACAGACATGGTTAGAATAAGGGACCACAGCGGGATTTGAACCTCCAACACTGTCAGTGCTACTGCTCAGCTCAACCCACTGCACAGAGGGTCTTATGTCATCTTTAAATTTATCTTTTAACGAGCTTAACTTTATTAGTATAACTGGTAGTATCAAGAGCAAATGCAGATGCTGTGTGAAAACCAGCAGCTTGAGCGTGAAATTTAAGTAAAATTTTCACAATGATCCAGATTTTATTTGCCTTTATTACTGAAAAAAAAAAAAAAAACTTTTTTATAGGCAGTTGTTTTTCAGTTTGATTTTCAAATTTGTGATTAAGATTTTTTAAATATAGTGACCATAATGATCATAAGCACCTTGCACCTTCTTTTAAGGGAATATTCTTATGTTTTATCCAAAATAAACTTTTTCCGACTTCCCCAGAGTGAGACAAGATGTTCCTATGGGTTACATTTCCTGTTAGCTTAGCATAAAGACTTGAAGTTTATGGGAGTCGTTAGCCTAGCTTCGTCAAAATGAAAAAATAAACCTTACAAAAGCTCTGAAGCTATCTTATTTACATTAATTGTGGATCATGGATTTGAAGTACATGTCCTGGGATTTTAAAAACACAATGTAGAGTGGTTTGAGGAGAAGTTAATTTGTGGTGGATCTTCCTCTACCTTCAGCGGAGCGTCAATCACTGTGATAGACGGAAAGATAAATGTGTTCAGTGGTTACAGCTCCACCATTTACTTTCTTGTGAAACCACTCTCATTGAAAAAAAAAAAAGAAAAAAGACATGTATTTAAAAAAAAACATGATGTAAATAAGACGGCTTCAGAGCTGCTGGAAGGTTTATTTTTTCACTTTGACAGAGCCAGGCTAACGACTCCCATAGACTTCAAGTCTTTATGCTCAGCTAACACGAAATGCTACCCATAGGAACTGAACCACTGGACGTACAGAGGTGAAAATGGTGTCCAACATCTCGTCTCAGTCTGGATAAAGTCTAACAACAGAACAAAACAGATTTTTTTTTTTAATTTAGCCATCTCTTTCATGTAACATGTTAATTTTCCTGACAGAATATTCTGTGTTTAAATATTAAAATCACAGTTTTAGTTATTTAAACCACAGTTCGACACATTCAAGCCTTCTCCATGATTTCTCTGCAGGGTGCCGGTCCTGACGGCCTCGATGTGAGTAAACCTCCCGTTCTCCAGACCTTCGCTGATGTCTTTCTCTGCAACATGATACCGTCCTGTTATATTTCCATCACAGCTCAGTTCAGTGTGGGCAGGGCAACATATCTGGAGCTGCTCCACTGTCATGCTGCTTTTCTGTGTTCTGCTCCGTGTTCCCAGTGGAAAACCAAATGCTGCACATACATACTACATGTATTTATATGACAGGGATACTGATACTGCAGCTTAGACAGAGCAGGGCTGATAATAATTTTACCGATGGAATGGACAAACCTTTCTTAAGATAAGTAACAAACTGAAGTTGATCTGAATATTCAGTCGCCACAACAGCAAAAAGTGAGGAATCAGATTTGGAGATGAGAGAATATGAGCATGAAAGTGGAATATAAAACAAAAAACAACGTGAATTAAACAGAATGTGCACTGTGTTCTCTAAACGTGAACTGGCATCAGTTTAAGCACATTATGTAGACTGTGATGGATGGAAATATTGAGCAGGAGTATGGATTATTAATTACAAATCACTGCACTTAGTTACTGCAGTTGATACTTGTGGTCTCAAACACTTACTTAATAAGAAATAGATAGAAGTATATGTGGTATACAGATAATATAAGCATTTGCAGACATATAGCAGGCATATAATTTGGATTCTGTATGTGCAAAAAATAAAGCCCTACGTCTCATCAAATAAATTTTTTTTATGAATGCCGATGCCACTTGTGCCGAATGCACATTTTCAGGTGCTACTAGTGGGACGGCGTTATTTCAGCAGCCCGTTCATGGCTCTGGTTTGCTTTGCTCTGTGTTGACAGGGGCTTCCTGGGACTGACGGGTTACCGGGCGAGCTGGGCAAAGCCGGACCCCCGGTGAGTCACTGCTGCAGCCTCAAGGGACTTTACAGTTCACAGAGAACAACAAGATCCTCATCCTCGGTTTTCCAGTGAATTGTGTTGACACTCTCAGAAAATAAAGCACGTTATTGCACCTTCAGGGGTCCAGTGGCTCAGCACTGGGGCCTCTGAGGAGCAGCTTTTGTCCCATTGACATCGGGTCCTTATTTGTACCATTTTCGTCTGTAGAGTCCAGTCATGTTCCTACAATATAACTACAATATTGACTGGAGAATCGTCTTAACTTAATTTAATTTAAAGGCTACTCACCCATCGCCTAAAATCTACTTTAAATGGATAATTTACCTAATTTATTTACATATATACTAATTTATTTGTGGATTAATTTATTGTATTTGGCCTGACAAATGTTGTACCTTAATATTTAGAGGAAATGGTGCATGTATGTACCTTTTTGGCTCTGAAAAAGGTTCACATAATTACCTTGAGGTGCAGTAATTAGTCCTACAGGGGGGACACTGGTGTCGATTGCACCTCGGGGGACAGAAATGGGGTCCACATGCACCCCTGTTTCTGACGGTGTGATTTCAGTCTGAGCTGAAAAAGCACACAGACGCCTCAGCGCTGTCTGCCGGCCGTGCGTGAGGTTTGAAGCCGGGCTGTGTGTTCCCGTGGATCGGCTGGTAAAAAGGCGTCTCTCTGTTGCAGGGGGTGCGAGGCAGGAGAGGCTCGGTCGGTCTTCCTGGTCCCGCCGGGCCGCGGGTACGTAAACATCACCACCTCTGACCCGGCACCGGCCGCCTGTTCCCTTCTCAGACAATCCTCTGATCCTTTCTCTGTCAAAGTCAGAATGAGCCCCTGAGGGCAGCAGAGAATACTGATATTTTTAAAAGACCTACCCCTTTTATCCTATTTAGCATGCAGTTAATATTTATGTATTTATTAATCATTTATTTCAGTCAGTTTTACCTCTTGGTCCTATATTTTGCAATTTATTTTATGGTTTTACTCTCTTCCATACTTCTCTCCCTCTTTAAAAACTATTATCTTGCTATCTTAATCTTTTACTTTTTATCAACTGTTTACAGAGTTTTTATTTTTCATACCTCAACCTTTTTATTCCTATTTTATTTTCCTGTTTTGAGCTTTATCTATTTCCTACTGGTCTTAATCCTACCTCATATCGATAAGATTTATCATAGCATTTCCTCGGTTTTATTGAGTTTTTGTGTGTTTGTGTGTGTTTTATTGTTTTATAGGGTGAAGCACTTTGTGTAGCATTTGTTTGTCTGAACAATAGTGCACAAATAAAGTCTGGCTGATAGTTTGAAGCGTCATCAGGGGTGCAGATAATTGAGGCATGTGGGGTGGGGGTGGTGCATGCCATCAGGGGTGATCTGAACTCAAATTAAGCTCCTTTACACAATCTAACATGAGCTCAAATCCATGTTTTGTTTTGTTTTTTTCCAGGGTCTTCCAGGCGTGTATGAAGGCGAAGACCTGGTAAGTTTGATCCAAAAGCGTCGCTGTGCCTGCTATGTTCCCATCGGTTCTTACGCTGCACCGGAGAGCCAAGAATGCAGCAGGTTGCAAAAGCAGCTGGTCTTAACCTACATCTTAAACACTTGAACTCCAAAAGAATGGAGCTCATTCTAGAGAATCAAACGTTCATGACGGTGAAAAACACCAGAATACCAGAGCAGAGCTGAGGAGGGCAGGTGGCTGAGTGCATGCCCTTAAAATGTCACTTGTAGGGGAGCGAGGGGTACAACCTAACGTTTCAGGCCAAAGGCAAAAATATGTAGGATATGTAGGAGTTAGAGAACTCATTTTTTAATGCAAGCAACATACACATCTCTGCTACAAATGAACACTTTAACTTTGTTTCTAGAACCTACCATTTCCGTGGAATTTCACCCTAAGTGAAAGAAGAGAAATGTTACAATTTACCCCACAGGTGGAGTAAATTGAATTGAAAGGTAAATGGTGGGGTAAATTGAATTTGAAAGGTAAAGAAATTCACTTACTTGGTGGTAAAACACACTTTTACGCGTATCTCCTCAAAAATGCAGCCAATTCCCCCCAAAATTCACGCTGGGCTCTCTTACAATCATGTGACGAACTAACCGGCAGCACTAGACCTTGTGCAACTACCTAAAAAGTCTGTGTTACAACTGACCCCACGTTAGTTTCTACCCCGCGCTCCCCTAACATATCCCATTAGATTACTCAAGTTAAGTACCATATTTTAAGTACTTTGGATTACTTTTGGAAAACTTCAGAATTTGCCCATCTGTCTGGGTACCACTTGTTTCTGGGATTGCCTATATCACTGTCTTCTAGGGATGCACCCAAATCCAAATCCATCCAAATCAGCAAGTAAAATAACGGCTTTCTGCTGAATAAATTACCCTTATGAACATTTTTATGAATGTTTGGCTTTAAGTAGTCCATGCAGCTCCTTCACAACATGACTTTACTTAGAAAGGGTAACGCTACTTTGGCCGTCTTTGACCTCCAGCCCTTCAGTTTGAAATGGCGTTAACCCGGGAACTACATCTGATCCCACGTAGCGAATGGAGAATAGACAGTAGCAGTCTCGGTGCACAAATAATCTCAATAATATTATATGTCTTTTGATGTGTAGAATACATAGTCGTTAGAGTGGGTTTCCTAAACCTATATAAATTCAATAAGCAGGAATTTTATATTTATTTGTGGTTAAAATCCAACAATTAAAACAAAGCAAAACAAAACAAAAAAAACCTTCTGGTTTAAGCCACGCCCACTTTCTCCCAAATCTGAAAATTATTTGCCCCAAACAAACAGCACACCCCGTTCTGTCCTCAGGGAAATAAGTACACAAAAGACAAATGTGGTATATTTTGTCTGAAAGGTTTTCAAGGGTTTCAAGAAAAAAGGAATCCACCAGAGAACAAAGTCTTTGGTTTCCCTTTAACCTTTCTAACGCTGCCAACACGTGTGGCCGGAATGCCACAGACTTTAATGCCACTTTTAATTTACGTCGCTACAAGAAAGGAAAAAGAACATAATCCAGCTCCTGCTGATGAAACTGACAGGTTCTCCACACACAAACTTGAAGATGAAATACAGCAGTGGTTCTCAAATTTTTTCCAGTGACATACCCCATTTGAAATATATATATTTTTAAAGCCTAGTATGACAAATGAAAAAAAAAGAAAAAAAAAAAAAGAAGAAAAACTGGTAAAAACCCTATATAAAGAGTAACATCCCAGCTCCATCAGTGTGGTCCATCATTTGGTTGTTTCTGTTTCTGCTTCTTTTTCTCTTCTGCCTCCTTGTTTTCAACTGTATGCATTTCAACCACTAATCTGTTTTCTGGATTTTATTATTTTCTGGAAATTACTATAGCAAAGGCTAAACATTTTAGATAATATGCATGACTAATATTTTTTAAAAATCTGATGTGGACCCTCATTGGAGAGCCACTGAAATAGAGAGAAGAGCCAGAAATTTCCATCGCTGGCCAGCTGCCTTGTTACCTCAAGAGTTAACACAGAAAATAATTCAGTTTTTGAATTTTATGTGAATTTCAGCGTCCTGTCCCCGGTCTTAGATTTTGAGTCCAGTTAGCTGAGGCCACGCAGGAATGAATGCTGAGGTCATTATATTTGCAAAGCAGGGGTTGTGGGGGGTTGATGTCAGTGGAGCCCCCTAGTGGCAGGGCTGTCCCATGACCTCAAATAGGCTGTTGTTGTGTTTTCCAGTGTCCCAACGCCTGTCCTGCTGGTCTGACTGGACACTCGGGGCTCCCCGGCATGAAGGTGAGTAAAAAAAAAAAAAAAAAGTCATACTTGCGAAGGCTGTTCTCCGACCTGCCAGGCACAGAATAATGACGTTGTGTTTGTCTTTCTTCTGTCTTTACCTCAGTGAGACACGCTGCTTGTGCAAACCTGTTTTGTTAAAAGTGATTTGCAGGTAAATCCAACTTGTTGACTTTGCCTGCAGGGCCACAAAGGAGTGAAGGGTGAATCTGGAGAGCCTGGCAGACAAGGGCACAAGGTAACACCTCCACTTAACATAAATCCCCATCTCATCGGCCCTTTAAGTGCAACACGCAAAGACACTCCGGCACACTCTGCTTTACTTGGAGTTGAGCTTTTTTTGTGAAAGAACAAGCGCACTTTATTTCATTTTATGCTGCAGATTCATAGAAATATCAACCGTCTCTCACTTGCAAATAAAACATTTTTTAGGGCTCTGTAAATCTTTGCCAGACTGTAACTTTGGATGTTTTTTTTTCCCATTTTCATTGCAAGTAAGAAATCACATGCAAGCATTTCCTCCTATATTTTATCAGCCACTTCTTTTCTTATTCATTTTCCAGCACCACCAGTATTTGAATATGCAAAACACTGACTATTTAAACATTTATGAATGACAAATGGCAACAACATCTGTGTGTCTCTCACTTTCAGGGCGAGGAGGGCGAGCAGGGAATGCCCGGTGAAGTCGGAGCTCAAGGACTTCCAGTAAAATATTTTACCGTTTCTTTTTTCTCACATGCCGTAATTGCACTTTATCCCCCTCCTCACACCTCAAACATGTTAACATGGGATGTGTTTCTCTCTCTATCCGCTGAGTAATTTTAGGGCCCAGGTGGAGCAAGAGGCCTGCCAGGAATAATGGGTTCCAAAGGCGACAGGGTAAGAGCCCATAGCGTCACACACAATTAAAAATAATGAATTTCAGCTCTAAATACGGGCTATGTAGTGATTTAAAAAGCATTAAAATTTAAATAAAGTGATACTTCTTAGGGTGGTAACACTCTTACAGACTGGTATAGCTGTGTTATAGAGATATGGAGTGATGATACATGTTTCTTTAAGGGTAAATGAGCGGCTTTTAGTGTTTTGACTCTTTCATCTGAATTGAAATCAGCTGCTAAGTGTCTTCCCGTTGTTTGGACACAGGGGCCACGAGGGAAGTCAGGTGACTTGGGTGTGCAGGGGATCCAGGGACCCCCGGTGAGTTCCCGTTCCCGTGTCCGTTTTGTCTGCATCGTCTCTCGTTGTCTAAGCTTGTTGTGCTTGTTGTTCAGACTTAAAATGGTTTGCATGTTTTAGGGTGACGTGGGCCAAAGAGGAGCGGTGGGCGAGAGCGGGCCCAAGGGACCTCAGGTAAGTTCAGATCAGATAAAGAAAAAAAAAAAAAATCAACAACAATACCAAACCTCTGCTGCAAACTTTGGCTGTCTAGCTGGCAGAATATAAAATGCAATATGTGCAGTGAGGATTTTCAACAGCCTGGCAATAGCTTTCATCATTTAAAATCACAATGAAATAAAAAATAAAATAAAATAAAATGCAATTTTTGTTCCACTAGCGAGGTTTTCATACCATAACATACACCTATTTAACAATAAATAAATTTCTTTACATTTTTTTGTATTTCTTCATCAAAATCCTCCTAGTTCCCTCCTAGAAAATGGCACATATTTACTGGATACTTCATGATGTTCCAGTAGAAAATTCCATGTTTTTGCAAGTTAACACTTTGGCAAAGTGAGATAGTAGCGATGTGGTAAAGCACCAAAAATCATGGCTGGAATTTATTCTTTATTCTTTTTTTTATTAGGAATAAATGAATTTGCAACAAGTTAAGATTAAGCACAAATCAGTTTTTAACCCTTTTAACACTTTTGAACCTTTTTTCCTTCCATGTTAAATCAATTCAGAATCAAAATCAGTAAAACATGATTGATCTCTAATGCAAAAAGCATAAGTAAACAGAAAAAGAAATAAGAAATATCAAAACATGTGCATTAGAAATTTGTAAAAAAAAAAAAAAAAAAGTGTTATGTATAAATATTTGCATTAATCCTTGTTGTAAAATGTAACTGAGGCAGCATCTGCATGCATCTGTCTGTACCACGTTTTGCATATTTCATGCATCAGACGCTGCTTTAATGGACTTTATCAGACATTTGTACTCATTTAGGTGTGTTGTGGTCGTTAGTTTTGTGCAGAAGTGTGTGAAGAATTAAACATATCATTACTATCATTATAATCATCATTATCATTATGTAAGCTTGATTCTGTGTGTTGTCTTGCAGGGGCTTCGAGGTCCGATTGGAATCAGAGGAGTCCCGGGGCCGAAAGGAGAGCCTGTGAGTTTCCCCTGCGTCTCCCAAACTTCTTACATTTATAAAGACATTTTTTTAAAATTCCTTTTACTTTCCTCAATATTTTGTTGCTTCTCTCCTCAACAGGGCCTTCCCGGTCCAGATGGCCGTGAGGGAATACCTGGGCTGCCGGGCTCCAAGGTAACTTCCTACCTGCTTTAACTTTAAACATTTTTACCAGCAGCCTAAAGGTTTGATCAGCGAGCTTGTCATCAGAAAGGTGCCGAATCAGAATCAGTTGAGTTTAAAGTGTAAACACGAGACGGTGACAGTGTGTCAATATGCTCAGTGAATCCCGCGCAGAACCAAACATTCAGGATTTACAGCGTTTGACATCCCAGCTCTGTCTGTTATTTTCCAGGGCATCCCGGGGAAAAATGGAGCTCCGGGCGATGCCGGCCTCCAAGGACTTCCTGTAAGTGTGACCTCTGACCCGGAGACGCTGCTGATTCATCATCAAGCAGACGCAAATGTGCTTTTTTGACCTTGATTGTTGGTTTTTGACATGATTTTCTTTGTGTAGGGTTTGCCAGGTGATTACGGGGCAAAAGGTGTCAGTGGCATAAAGGTAGGTCCTCAGTTTGCACAATAACAAAAAAGCTAAACTAATAAAAAATAATATACGTCTATACCTGTGCTTCTACTAGGCCTCCTAAAAATAATAGCAATTTCTGTTTTGTGCATTTCTTAGAAAAGCTCATTAATACTTGGCATAGTAAGGTAATAAACTGTTTTCCTCTTTGTTACCAGGGTATCACTGGCGATCCCGGCGTTGTCGGACTGATGGGGTCTTCAGGAAAATCAGTGAGTTTGAATCTTTTCAGGAATGAAACAAGGAATACGAATCTCCCAGTTAACACACGTGTACAGTCTTTAATTTAAGAATTTAATCTGCTTCAAGGGCTGCAGGATTTGGGAAACTTACCCAACACAAAAAAATAAAAGACCTTATAAATGTTAAATTCTAGTAAAAAAATAAACAAAAAACAAAAATGTGGATGATGTGATGCGATGCTGAGTCTCGCTTTGCTTCCAGGGCGAGCGAGGCGAGCAGGGAGAGGTGGGACCCCCGGGACCCAGAGGAGGACCAGTGAGTATGAAGCAGCTCACTCTGGGGAAAAAAAAGCTGCTTTTAACAATTTAACCAGGTGGTCGATTGCTTTTTAAAACTACAATATGCAACTTTTCACCTTGAGGCAGGAAAATGTGTCGTTACGCCTACCAGCCCTCTTTCTTCTCCTCAATCGGCCAAAATCAAAAACATCCAACACCTGTCAGTCATCTTGACGAGCTGTCATCTGGGAATCAACTGCTCGCCATGTTTCTGAACATTTAGCTTCACTTTCTTTCTTTTCTTTATACTTTCTTCCATTATTGTTGCTGTGACTTAATGCTCTGTTCTTCCCAAAATGACAGACACAGATTGTATTCTATTTATTTCTTGTTATTTTAATGTAAAAAAGTTGCATATTGTGGCTTTAAGCAGCCATGGAAACAGCGGCTGTGTGTGAGTCGTCAGCTCTTTGAACATCTGACATGAAATGACGACTGAAGAGGTGCAGAACATTTTTCCCACGAGGGCAGAGCAGAAGGCTGAGCTCGTTATAATTCGTCTTTTGTTCCTGCAAGATTAAACGTAAAACTGCGATTTGGAGTTCAGAGGGCTGATTAACCCGAGGATTAACCAGATCAGTGTAAAAGAAACACAGAGCTATTGTCATGAATTATAGTGTAACTGGCTGGCCTTTCACATTCTACAACATATTGTGGCATGACCTGACACAGTACAATATGATATGTTATGATGCCAGTTATCATTCCATGGAAATTCAGTTTGAAAAGTTAAGTAAAGAAAACCAAATGTGAATGTAACAACACTGCCAGATATTGTCATAAGTGTTAAAATGCAAAATATTGTTCATTTAAATGAGTCAAAAACATAATATTACTGGAATATGGTAATAATTACATTATTATATTAACATGTTATTACATCATAAGGGAAAATGATACATTTTGAACTATAGAAGAACAATGATTAACATGAATATAGTAAATCCACTGCATTATCAGTCAATATTAATATCATATTATCAGTTCAGTGTTACATCCTGTACAAAATAAGAGTTTCTGGTTGATGTTATGCTATTACTTTATTATTTCCTAGGATTTTTTTTTAGGATTTCTTTTTAGATAAAGAGTCTTAATTCCATTTTATTATGCTTTTGTATTTCTTTGTGATGATGAATTGAGGCGTCAGTCAGCACTCTCCTCTCTATTTTTACCATCATTGTTTTCATCTTCAGGGTGAGCGAGGAGAGCGAGGACATGATGGGCCTTCAGGTTCACCAGGACCGAGGGTAAGGCATGAGAAATCAAATAAATACAATAATTATTCATGTTTGTTTGACCTGCATAGAATACCAGGATCCCTTGATCAGCTGGTAATTTTTTGTTTTTGTCCTGTGCAATCCCTACTACTGTGGATCTCGAAGCATGTTACACAAACAGAGAGATCTGCTGTGGCTCTTTGATTATGATCTGGTCCATAAAAAAAGCCTCAGCAATCAAAACTGGAATGTAATTTTACATGATCAGAAAAGATGTGGGCCAAGTACAGAGCCCTGAGGTACTCCAACCTCATTTAGAATGCATGGGTTAAACGTTCAGCTGCAAATTCTGGTTGAGTCTTTGATGACCATTAAGGGGACTAGTGGGCTTTTAAATCTGGATTCATCATCATCATATCAGAGATAATGAGATTAAAACACATCCAAGGAAATCAGAGGAGAAGAGTCTGAGATAAAGACAAGAGAGCCTGGCAGTGTTGTGCATCAACGTGCTGCTAAAGGAGCGCTTAAGTCTTACAACTTAAATTTTAAGTGAAGATTGATTTCTTATCTCAGCAAACACACATTTATGATCAGGTTTTTAGCTTCATAGTTATAGCTAACAAAAGAAGAAGAAGAAGAGGAAGAAGAAGAATCCGATAGTAGAAAGCCAAGATACAGATCACCATCTAATCTAAGTCTGTTAATAAAGTTTTTGAGATGTCCTGCTAACAGACAGGCAGATGAACTAACCATCAAAGGCAACGGGATTATGATAATACTATTAAGGGGAGAAGATGAAAAGGACTAAGTGGACAAAGAGAGAGCATGAGGAAGACAAAAATGTGGCTGATAATGAGATGGGTCAGGGAGGAAAATATAAAAAAAATGGTGCAACCTTTGAGAAAGACAGTGTCCATCACCTGGCCTGCAATTCTCCACCTCAGCTACACCAGGATTACACCAAACGCACTAAAGCCCAGCCGCCCTGCTCAGCTGTGCATACCTCGGCTCTGTTTGACTAATGGAAAGCGGGCGATCAGTGTTCATAAATACCATCTGCCATCCTGATCGTATTATTCAACATCGAGATCCTCCACCAAGATAAACCTTGGATCTTGCTCGAACATCCACTGCTGGGAAGTCGGGGGCTTTCACTGGCCCATATTGAGAGGGGCAGGTCTTTATAAACCTCTGGCCTGCAGCTAATGCGGTAATCCACCGGTGAGCGGGCATGAATGCTCTCTTGTTACAGCAGCCGAGGGCCCAGGGGTACATTTTCTAGTTTGAGGAGGGGGGGAAAGAGGCTGAGACGCCCTGAAAGAGCCCTCTGTTCCCCAGGAATGCTTGAAACCGGTCGGTCCACAGTGTGTGTGCCACGGTCCGTACCCACACACACCCAGAAACAAACTGAGGTAGGGGCGGGTGGTAGGGTTGAGGTGGTGGGTTCCCCGAAACCTTCCAGCTCCTCTGATGGGACGGTGTGAGCCTTTTTTTCTCCCCTGGAGTCGTGGTCAGCTTAAGGTGGGGGTGGTAGATCCACACAGTCGGGCTAGTGTTTTGATTGTAAGAACGTGTGTGTTTGCATGTGTTTGTGTGTGTGTGTGTGTGTGTGTGTGTGTGTGTGTGTGTGTGTGTGTGTATGTGTGTGTGTGTTTGTGTGTGTTTTCACAGGGAGGCAAAGGGGATCTGGGGCTTCCAGGACTTCCCGGCCCTGCTGGTTATTTTGGCCAGAAGGGAGACAGGGTAAGAGACGTGTTCACGAAAAGAGGAAGCCATCAAAATTAAAAAAAAAAAAAAAAAATCTCGAGAATTCATCACATGTAAAGGTGTAAAGTTGATTTTGTCTTTTGATGAAATGTCTCATATTGTTCAGCTGTCATGATTTACACGTCAGATCCTCCACAGATCAGGATGAGAATCCCGCTTTTCAGGATGTTTTGAAAACCAGTGGAATTTAGTTAAAAAAGTGTTTCCATCTCAACGCTGAGCCTTGATTGGCTGACAGCAGCAGCTCCTCTAATTTCAATGAGGTTAACCTACTGATTGGAGGCTGTCCAGTTCAGATGCTGCAGGTCGGCCTGATTGGACAGATTTCTTAACGAGGGAGCCAATAAAAGACCAAGTGCAGCTGTGATGCATTTACTGGAGTCTGAGACTGCCTGTAAAAATGGAAATACCTTTAAAATCAGTCTCCTCCTCAAGCAAAATCTAATATTAACAGTGTTTATACATGGAAATAACTAAAGGAGAATTCAAATCCCCATAATAGTGCACCTTTAAATATCAGTCAGTTGCATCCAACCTCAATATGAGACTTCTCCTTGACTACAGTTTTATAAAAACAGCTGATGAAAAGTCTTAACCTGTTCTTTTTGGTTATTTATTCATTTAGTGTTGTTAATTCATTTATCTAAGAGCATAATCTATTTTTGTTGCATGAAAAAGGTGAAATTTTAATATTTGACGATATCAGCTATCAGTTATGTCGGTCTAAAAATGTCAGTGTCAGTATCGGCCTTCAAAATAAACATAAAGGAAACCCTGATTTCCTCCAAAAGTCCATGAGACGTCAAAAGTCCAGACTAAATTACATCATCAGATTAATCTGTTGGTTTTTATCTTGTGCTGAACTTTAAGTGTCCGTTCTCTTCTCTCTCCTCAGGGTGCAGTCGGCCTTGATGGTCCAAAGGGAGAACAAGTAGGTTTCACAGGACATGTTACTGCACCTGCTATTATTAAAAACAACAAAAAAAAGTCGGCCATAAAGATTACAGAGAGAGCTTTGAACCCGAGTTGCTTCTCCTGCCAAAAAATGTGTCTCGCCTCCTTCATTTCAGGGAGCTCCAGGTGCCGAGGGGACGCCCGGAGACAAGGGAGACTTGGTGAGTGACGATGGTTACTGTCAGGATTTGTGAATTTGGGAGGAAAAAAATCAGCCCGTCAGTGTGTGATGATGACTCGGGTTTCAAAGCAGTTCTGGAAAATCTGGAAAAGTCTGGAGAGTAATTTGACAGTTACAGGGTTTATTAAGGTTCAGGTATGGCTCAAAAAATGAGGAGAAATCAGGGGAAACTTTTTTCATTCTGCCACGTGAATCTGCTGTCCAAACAAAACCTTGTATCTCCATAATATCAACTGTTCAGAAACTAAGGAAAAAACAGTCTTGTCTCTTGGTTGACGACTCTACGTTTTTCGGTTTAATTAATTAATTTGGAAAAGGTTTCATAACCCCCAACAGAGGAGCATGTAAATACTCAAATGAAGCTAGAACATGAAAACATCGGAGATACAGGGTTTTCAGCAGACAGGGTTGATATGATGCTGTGTTGTTTTGAGGAGAATCTGCCGTGATAAGACCCAGCTGGCATTTAGTTTTCCCAGCATGCATCAGGCTAAATATTCAGATTTTGTCACGATGTTAAGATCTGGAAAAAAACAAAGCTGAGATGGAAAATGTGTCCGAGTTTTGAAAAATAACCTCAAGACTCTTCCTCTGCACATCGTGTCCACTAACCGTGGATGTAAAACAGAATCGGTCATTTCATGGTTTTGCTGCAGACATAATTATTGACCTGTGTTTTCCCCTCCAGGGTGATCAAGGTGAACCAGGAGAAAAAGGATCGGTACGTTCAGTCTCACCGCCAAACTGCATCACTCAGTTATCATCTCACAGATTATATTTACACGTGATGCCTTCAGGGGCTCCTCGTCAGCTCCCGTTATCTGAGGAAACTGGAAATTTGTCTTGTCCAGTAATAAAGTGGTAAACGAAAAATAAAAAAGCTGGGTAGCTGCCACGACTGAGGAGACAAGAAAAGCACGTCCAAAATCCACTCGTCAAAAACTGAATCAGAGGAAAAACTGCAGAAACACCCCAGCAGTGACTGTTGAGGTTCAATGAAGTCAAACAAATAAACAAAAAAATACTAAATAAGATTAAAAAAAAATCATTACAGATAGATAGATAGGTGGATCGATACAAAATAAATAAAGTGGATCAATGCACAAAGTATAAGAAAATATAAAAACCTTTGCACACCTTATATGAGCAATAAAAATAAAATATACTAAATTATATCTACAGAATGTATACAGGCCTTTCACCTTTGAGCCTTTGCATAGACTATATGTATAATGAAATATGTCTGTGAGATATCTATAGAATATAATATGTATATACAGAACAGATGTATACTCATAATATAATTTTAAATGTAATTTCCATGTGTAAGTTTCTGATGCCTGGTAGATAGATAGATAGATAGATAGATAGATAGATAGATAGATAGATAGATAGATAGATAGATTTACTTTATTGATCCCAAACTGGGAAATTCTTAAACTGGTACTGGTTGGCAGAGAATATATATCAATACATAATTAAATAAAATATGTGTATACATAAATATAAATGTAAATGTGCATATCTTCATAGGGGAGTGCCAGAAGAGGCCAACAAAAACAGTTGTGCGTCCCAGCTCTGTGTGTGTGTGTGTGTGTGTGTGTCTTTGCATTGTGTGTCAGCCAATCAGCTTATCCTATATGTTTTACTGGCCGGCTGCCGCTGTGCCGCTCTCTTGTCGCCTGCAGAGCGGCCCGCCGGGAGAGACGGGAAACAAAGGACCCGAGGGCGGCAGAGGACAGCCGGGGAAAGAGGGCAAAGAGGGGCAGCCAGGACCCCGCGGCATGCAGGGCGACAGGGGGGTGCCAGGCCTGCCCGGAGCGCAGGGACCATCGGTGAGGCCCTGCACCCCCAAACCACA
This sequence comes from Myripristis murdjan, assembly GCF_902150065.1. Lineage (NCBI taxonomy): Eukaryota > Metazoa > Chordata > Actinopteri > Holocentriformes > Holocentridae > Myripristis > Myripristis murdjan. The sequence continues at coordinate 5,723,607 of NC_043980.1, read as the reverse complement.
CACCTCAGACAGGAAAACACCCCAGAAAGGACAGTCAAAGGGTTATTTTCAACCTTAACCTCAACCTCAAGCTTTAATCAGTCACTTCACAGAGGAGGGATGTTTTTCTCAATATATTCTAGTGGATAAATCAGATGCAGACTCGTGTCTATATAGGAGGAGTGCCATTGTGCCAAAAGGACCTGTTTTGGGTCCTTTTCATTTAGGGTTTATTGTTTTCTCCAGGGTTTAATGTTTTCTGAGAGCAATTTTACGCAAGAATTTTGCCCCAAAATGTTGCCCATCATTGCATCAAGATATTCACGTGCCAAACACTTCATCAGTCAACATCTACCAATTTTCTTTCTAACAGGGAAAATCACCAACAGATTCACACATCAAACAAGTTTGCATGAGGGTAATGCAAGGTAAGTGTTGGACATCTTCACATCCACAGTCACTTGATATTGTTCTTTAGTTTTTTTCCCTCCAAGAGAACAAGCAAACATTTCATTTGTTTGGCACGAAACCCCTCCATGAGCTGAAGACCACAGTAGATTACAGCGATGTGGGTAATATGTTGCATAATAAATGGCATTATCCGATAAAAATCCTGCAGTTATCCAGGAGCAGGAAGTAAAACAGTGTGCAAGAAGAAAATACAGATTCAAAACAGGCTGCAAAACCAGAATTCATCTTCATTCTCACGTAAAAATTAGATTATCAGACTTTATTCCTAACCCAAACCCTGTGTGGAGATGCAAAGTCATTTTCAGATGATTATTGTTGAAGCGATTTTTGACCAGAAAGTGGAAACCCACCATCTTCGCTCCATTATCTTCAGTATTTCCCTCAGCTCTTAGCTCCTTACCCATTACTTTTCCATTATACACAGTTACTCTATTAACTGACCACAGCGGCTCTGACTGGTGCATTTGGTTTCTTCTCATGTTTCTAATCTAGTAATTTAAACCCAATCTGCTGATGCTCTCACTTGAGGTTGCTCTGGCTAAAATGTGACTTCCTGAGATGTAAATATTAAAAAAATGTCGTCGTGTGTCACAGAGCAGCTGGCCCAGCTAGCAGCCAGCCTGAGCCGGCCCGAGTCGGGTATCGCTGGAATCCCCGGTCCCCCCGGGCCGCCCGGACCCCCGGGCCCTGCCGGAGAGAACGGCTTCCCCGGACACACCGGAGCGAGAGGGCTGCCCGGTCTGAAGGGGCCGCCCGGGCTCCTCGGCCGCAAAGGACTCAAAGGTGAGAGACAGGACACTTTCTCAGCATGCCTTCTCTTGTGGCTCTGTGTCTTCCATGATACCAAGTTTGGGTGGATTAGAGGCACCAAGACTGATTTCAAGAACGAACGTACTCCAGAGCTGGTTAAAAAGTTGGAGAAAATGACCAGCTGTGTGTGTCTTAAATGATTCTTACACCAAAGCCAAACCTCAAAGTGTGAGGAAGCATCTTTGCACTTTCCTGAGGCATTTGTTCTCCCTTGGAAAGATCGTTTCCCCACAAAGAGTGACTTTTTGAGTCTTGGGTGACGGTTGGTGAGTCCCCCATCCTCCAGCAACACAAACAGCAAGAAAAATAAGACAAAAAAATGACATGGGTGCTGTAACGACTGACAGATAACAGGCAAGGACTCAATAACACGACTCAGAGGCAGCAGCACAGTCAGTAAACAGTCTTTACTTGCAGAGGTTGACAGGTAGACGATCAGGCAAGGTGACTGAGGTGACTGAGGTGAGGTCCAGGCAGCGAAGTGGAGGTCAAAAATGCACAAAGGGAGTGATATGGTAGAGATAAAGGCTGGTGCGCTTGACACGAGGTTCAAAGACGAACTGGCACTGAGGTGGAGAAAACACCGAGGTCCTGTTCCCACCTGGCGTCAGCATCCGTCCTGCGAGATCCGATCATACAGGTGGGAACAGCAGCAATGTGTCCTCCATGCATCTTGAGATCCGATCTGTCCGGCCACATTCAGAGGCCTTGGACGCTTTTATCTGCATCGCATTCAAAGTGTAAACAGACATCTGTCCCAGGACGCACTGAAGGACCGCCTACGATCCTAATGTCCTTCAGCCAGACGGTCACTTTTCCAGCAGAAAGCCTCTCCTGTGTGACTCTGGCCAGCCGCTGGACTGTCGGCCGATGGATCAAATCAAACCAAAGTGCAGCTCGGCTATAAAGCAGCTGGTTAATGAAGAGAAACACAAACTGCCTGCCTGCAGGGGGCGCTACAGGGCAGCAGGAGGAGCTCAGCTGCCCTTCATAAGACGCGAGTTCCCATTAAAAAAAAACATGTTTTGAGAAGTTTGGGGGGTCTCGAAAAATATGTAATATGCAGGGTTTTTCTATTAAGACAATAACCTGCAAATGGAAATGACTGGTGTTCATTTGCATATAGAGCGGGAAACTGAGATCCAATCACAAGTTGCCAGGTGAGGCGCATTTTAAAGCCAGGAGCCAGAGATTGAATACACAGACTAATGAGGCACGGGTGAATCTAATCAATCAATCAATAAAATAAACCATGAATCAGAATGAAGATATGATGGAGGAGGTCGAGTGAGACGCCACAGGTGTTGCCGAGGTCAGTTTGGGCTTTGCTGCTTTGCTCAAGGGCACTTTGGCAGTGTTGGTGGAAAACATAAAGACGGTAGAAGAAGAACTGACGATGGACGCGTGTTTCCGGATAAATATCTTCACATTACGTTACCTTTGCACACAACTTCTCTCTAACCAGCACAAATCTGGATGTAGATGCTGCAGATGTGATGGCTCCAACAGTCGGTTTTAATTTGCTGTATTTTTATCTCCACCCGGCGCCTCGTTGCCGCGGTAACCTAATTTCCCTTCACGGATCAGTCAGGTTCATCTTCATCCTAATGAGGGAATAGCTGAGCTGTGAAGTCTGCACCTGAACTCAAGCTAAATATGGCAACTTCAGTTATGTGTATGTGCACTGTGATAATGATGTTGGTCCTGTGCAGGTGACACAGGTGACAGAGGAGAGCGAGGGCCCACGACGAGGGGACCCAAAGGAGAGCCCGGCGCCCCGGGTCTGCCAGGTGAGGGACACCTTTCATTTCTGACTCTGAGCAACATCGACTCCATCACTGCCTCGTCGCAAAAAAATCCAAAACCAACTCCGAGCAGCGAGGTCGTCCTGTAAATCATTGGAAACATGCAAGATAATCTGAAGATTTTCACAATAAAAGTCTGTTTTTATGGTCTACCAGCCACTTCAACCTGTTCAGCTCGCAAAGCTTTTCCATGGTGTCTGCATTATTATGAATCCCACCAGAGTTCTGGGTAAGACATACACACAAATTTGGTTCCTCCTCTCTGGCTAAGAGAAACACTGGCAGCGAGTTTTTGTTTCCTAGGATGGCAACGGAATGAAACGACCGCCCAAATGTAAAATATTCCGTCACCTACTTTCAAAATGTATTTTTAAATCTATAACTAAAAAAGGCCACATAACTTGAAGTGGACGCATAATGCCTCGGCCATCCTAGGAAAAAAAATGTTGGCCTGTTTTTCTTTTGGACGAAAACGAGAAAATCCAGGCAGAGGGCAGGGCCTCTAGTGTCTCATCCATGATGACTGAGAGAGATTATTTTTGTATGATGACAGGGTGAGGGCTTATAGACAAAGAATAGACAACACGGCAACAAATTTGATCACCCATCACATATCTTACCCAGAACTCTGGTGGGATCCATAATAAAGCAGCTCCATCTTGCCTCACAGGAAGTGGAGTCTTTTATATTTTCTGTTTGTTCAGAAAACAAGCAAGTTTCAGATCATTTTAACTCAGATACTTCAAGAGGATTGTCCATGTTTTTATAAAATTAACACTTTGTTGTTTTTTTTTTTGGGCTGCTAGGAATAATGTGTTTTAGTCTTTGAACTTTTACATATGTAAGAAAAATCAATTAAAGTTGCACAGAGCAGCTTTGATGATTAAGTGTGGAAGTTTGCAGGTGGTGTGTACACTCTCAGAAAATAAAGCACATCACTGCACCTTCAGGGGTCCAGCAGCTTGTGACTAGCTTGTAATCTACAAACTAATCTCATTTCAAGAATACTCAACTCACAAGTTTATGAGGACAAAACTTGGAAAACTATTTTTTTTTTCTCCTGTGGGATTTAGTCAAAGGGAAATCCTGCTGGTTTGAGCCCAGAATCACAATCTTCTCCTCAGCATCTGGACTCTGAAGAGACATTGCGATGACTTGAATCTTGTGATTCTGGGCTAAAATCAGCAGGATTTCCTTGTTCCTAAATCCCATTGCAAAGTTTGATGAGGTCAAATACAAGCCTGAGACACAGCGAGCGGCAGCAGAGTCAACACATGTGGAGCCTTTGGAAGTATAAGAGGACAAGAAAGAGTTTTCCAAGTTTTTCTGATAAATTTATTACTTTAATCCCAGAAATTCAGAATTTTTTTTCAAGGAATATTACCTCTTTCCCCTTGTAATTTTTTCCTCCCTACGACGACTCTGTTATGACTCAGTCTGAGGTCGTGTTCGCTCTGCTTCATCTCTCTGCTGTCGATCCTCTTCCTCCAGGCGAGCCCGGCCGGCCGGCTTACGGCACAGACGGCCGCGACGGCCTGAGGGGACCGCGCGGCGTCCCCGGCAGCCCCGGCGTCCCCGGGCCCCCCGGGCCTCCGGGGCCCAACGGGTACTGCGAGTCGTCGCAGTGCGTCCTGCCCATGGTGGCGTCGCCGGTGTCGGCCAAAGACTCGGGCATGAAGGGCCCCAGCGAGATGTGAGGAGGCCCCGGACGCCGAGCCCCAAACTGGACGAGGGCCGAGGAAAACTGAGAGACTGGAGGAGAAACCAGCGCAACATGGGAGATTTGTCCCTTTGGGTTTTGTCACTTGGTTTGTATGTTTTGGCTGTTTGTTTTTGTTTATTTCCCCCTCCTGATGCCATGGTGGTGGCTCTAACACACCAGACACCGAGGTGGACAGCTAACCGTGCTCCTCCGCTTGAGTTTTTACCTCAGTTTTATCATCTTTTGTCCTGTAAAAACCAACAAGACTCCATGTTTTGAGTCCTTGTCCCATCCTCCCAGCCCCCTCTCTGCCCTCCAAGCAAAACGTTAAATGCAACAAATGAGGCAAGCCTGAAAACGTATTCTGTGTGTTTGTGTAAATGTGTCAATATGAATTTCCTGTGCAAATTATACTGCTGGATGATGACTTACATTTTTGTTGGAGTATCTTTGTCGCTTATCCACTCAAACCCGCCGCCTGTGCCTTTTCCTCTGATATTTGATGATATTATCTGATGATTGATGACTGTGTTTTTGTGGCTGGAGGCTGGCGCTGTTTATGAAACCTCTCTAGCAGTTTTATATGACTTCTTATTTATTATATTAAGGTCCGGCGTGACATCTTCAAGTTGTACAAAAGAGGAAATAAACACATTTTGATAACCGCTTGCATGTTTTATATGGAAGAATATGGCCAAAAAAGAAAAGAAAAAAAAAAAACCCTGACTACATTCATACTGAATCGAGGGAAAATATGAATATGATGACCATCTCAGACATATCTAATGTTAATTTTCCTCTAAAAGACGTGACAATCATGAAGATGAGGAAAGATGTGTCAGTGTGTGAATAAACTGCAGTAGGATTTACCTGCTATGGGATTTTGAGGATTAATTAACACCAATATATGTGTTGTATCTTTATATGTGACCTGTCCCATGTGGAAAAAAAAAAAAAAAAAAAAAAAAAAAAAAAAACATGCTTTCAGTGTGGAAAAGCCTCTGAAAGAGCATTTTGGCCATCATGGGACATCAAAACTCTCCACTGAAACCCAGACTGATGAAATTTTTTGAGGTTCAGGTGCTGTTTAAGGTGATTTATTTCAAAATAAGTGAACAATTAAATAAATAAACAAAAACGCCTAAAGGAAATATAAGTTTGTGTCAGATTTTGGAGACTGTTTCTCTGTCCTTTGCTCAGGAAAAAAAAAAATCATATCAGATTTATTACAAAGGACCAGTTACGAGTTAAAGATAATGAATATAATGAAAGAGTATAAGTGAATGCATTATTGTCTGATTCACAGGTTGCTGAAGGTTTTGCTACTAAATGTCTTCTACTTGAAATCTAGAAAGAAAATGTCTGCAGGTTTTCTCCTCTAGGCTGCAGTTTTACTTACAACCACAAGGGGGCACAACTCAGAGTTTCAGCCCCATGATGGGAGCCTGGACACAGCTCTCAGCAGTAGTACTTTCATATGTATTTAACAAACTGAGCTGCTTTTAATAGTTAAATTATCATCATGGGAAGAGTTTTTAATATATTTCTGCTCCATTTTGGCTTCGTTACAAAACAAGTTTCTGTTTTTTTGTGGAGAAGGAAGCTAAGAGCTGAGACAGGCTCACTCTCTTGCTCCGAGGAAAAAAAAAAAAATGGCAGGGCTGAAGTGACTATAAATGATGTCTACTGACTTTCCACTAACTCACTGTGTCAGTTTCCAGGTATTTTATATTCTCAAAAGGTGTTAAGACAGTGGGATTTTACACCGAGGACTCTGGCCATCTGAGAAAATCAACTGAGCAACATTTAAGTCTGTTATAAAAGTGGATAATGTGAGATTTCATGACCAAGGAGGAAAAGTTTCAAGTATTTCTTAATCTGATGCACAAGATTTAGTGGAGAAAATCAACTTAATTAATCAGTTCTGGTGGGATAAAACATTTGAAGTTCATTTTTAGGCAAAATTTGAATTAAGTCCAGTCTAACCATCATGGAAAAAGTTCATCATGTAATATCTGTGAAATATAAAACCTTCTGTACCTCAAAGGCTTATTGGACCAACTAAAGAGCTTCATTTAGTTTTATTCTTTAAAACAAAAACCCTCATTTGTCCTGATCCGGTGTGGCTGCAGGTGTTGGAGTTACCTTTTGGAGAGAAAACTGAGTTTGCACGTCAGCATTCATGAGCACTCCCATTTAGAGATTTTTTTTTTTTTTTTTTGCTTTTTCAGTGTATCATTTTAATGTACTCTCACAAGTTGGTGAACAGGTACAATTTTGTCGCTCACGGTACTAAAACACACATCCATTGATAGTATAAATAGCCAACCTAATAATAATAGTACACATTTTCAAATACATAAAATCATCAAGTATCCAAGTCTTTTTAAGTTACGGACATCAAATAAAAAGGCATACAAAATATCGCAGACGTTGGAAGTCCAGTTCGAAGCAGAAATAAAATTTTAAAAAATAAAATAAAAAAATAAAACCATAAAAACACAAAATCACATTTTGGACATGGCAGTTAATTAGTAAACAAAAGGTTTGATAGAGAAAAAAAAAAAATAAAGAAAAATAAAGGAAAAAAAAAAGGTACGAGTTCCCAGACTTTCAATTGACAAATATTGCAACAATTAAGCATTTTATATTAAAAAATAGTTACTGAAAGGGCATAAGTGTGTGTAAGACTTCCTGCACAAGACAAAGGCAACAATTTTTTTTTTTTTTGTTCCGAGTAGAAAAATGAAACCTTTTTCCAAATGCCAGCGGGAGTCGCCTCCCAGCCCGATTGCCTTTGTTCCACTTCGATTGTAAGGCATTAATGGATGAACCATCGGATTTGAAGGAAGGCAAACCTCTTTCTAGTCAGTCTTGGAGCGGAACCGCATTAATTTCATAAACGGGGGGGGGGGGGGGGGGGGGGGGCGGGGGGGGGGAGTACAGAACAGCGTACGTTAAAATAAAAACCGGTTGTTTTAGCACATTCTCAGGCAACGTAAACGCACTGGCCAATCCTAATCTTTGGGATGCGTTTGCGACAGGAATATAACCCAACATCTGGACGCTTACAATGATACACGACTTACTGGCGGCGCGGCTCTTTCCAATTCTACGGGCACATGAAGAGAAAAACACTGTGATTCCGGTTCACACAACTTTTACTTATTTTTTCCTTTGATTTTTTTTTTTTTTGTTTGTTTGTTTTGTTGTTTTTTTTTTTTTGACACTTGAATTTGAAAGTGGAGAGGAAAGGGAACACTTGAATTACCGAGCATGGATTTCCAAAGGAAATACTTCAACACAATGACTAAGAAAACAAGCCTGCCAGGTAATAAGCTAGCAAGATTAAATTGAACTTTCTTTTTTTTTTTTTTTTTTCTTCTTCTTCTTCTTCTTCTTCTTCTTCTCCTGTGCGGGGTTGGCGTGGTCCGCGGTTTGGCTCTACTGGATGCAGCAGTTATTGCGATGGCCGTTGGAATCTTTGAAGCGCAGGCGCATCTTTGGACGATATTTCTCCAGGTAGAACAGCTGCTTGCTGTTGAAAGCTCCTCGACGCTTCCTGCAACGAGACGGAGGAGAAGGAGGGGGAGGAGTCAGCTCACCTGGACGCTCACAGCACGTGTCCGATCCCTGAAGCAGGTTCTGAATTAAAAGTCTGACACCGTGACACCATGTTTCTGGAAAATATTCTCAGGCGAGACACGCTCTGCCAAAGTGTCCAAAGTGCAAACACACTCAGTGGTCACTTTATCAGCTCCACCTGCACAATCTAATCTAATCTAATCTAAAATTTCCCTGGTTGGGATCAGTAAAGTATATCTATCTATCTATCTATCTATCTATCTATCTATCTATCTATATAACTGTTGTGCCTTAAAGTTTACTGTTTTGAAGCCTATAATGCTCAGCTTGTCTTGTTGTCACAGTAACAGAGGTGTTCATTCACTTCTGTGTTTGGCATTGACACTGTTGTCTTTTATTGTTTTATTTGCATCTTTTGTTTTATTTCAAATTTTATTTCAATTTTTAGCCTTTTCTTTTTAATTCCACCCTGTGCTGTGTTTTATTCTTTTTTAATGTTTTATTTAATGTGTTTTCAAATGTTCTTGTTTTTATTGTGAAGCACTTTGAGCTGCAATTCTTGTATTAAAAGGTGCTACACAAATAAAGTTTTATTATTATTATTATTATTATTATTGAGCTCATAGTTAGTGCTGCTGTTGGACTGGACTGCACTTTACTGACAGCTGTTTCCAATATTCTGTCCCCACCCATTGTATATAAATAGGGGAGGACAGAAAAGCAGAAACACCTCTCACCATAATGTAGTCCAGTACAAGAAATCTGCAAACTACAACCTCAATAGTGAACAAAGAATTAAATTTACACAAAACTGAACATTATAAACTTTGTTAAAAGGTAGAATTTATGGCAGAGCTGTTGCATTGAACTGCATTAGATTGGACAGGTGGATCTGTACAGGTGAGTGTACATTCTCAATCAAAGTCAGTGTCAGACCTTTATTTGTAATTTATCTAACCTCTTGTGGAGTCAAGCACCTTTTTGATCCCTGAAACTATAATCTGCTCTGTCAAAGAGTCCATGAACACAGTAACACTGAATCCCCTCCTTAATGTCCCTCTAAAGTCACAGTCACATGAAAAAGGGCTTTCTCCACCTCATCCTCACATGCAGCCGCTTGTTTTTATAGATTGTTTTGCCAGAGTTTTTTGTTTTACTCATATTTTTGTTGTGGGAAATCTTTAAACAATTCCTGCCTCAACTGAAAATATACTGCAATATTAATATTGTCAAATGAAACCAGTCACCATCTAGGATTTTGGACGTGGCAGTACTGTCACGTGGCGTTACGTTTAGTCTTTTCTGGGTTTTACAGGCTGCATCACAGCGAAGAGGAGATGCGATTTTCTGACCTCATCAGACTGTGGTGGCTGCTCTGCTGTTCGCCTCGACCTGCTGAGTCATCATGACATCACTTCTGACTGTCAGTGATGTTACGGTGCGTAAATATCTCATGAAAACAGCAGCAGTCATCCCAGCAGGGTCAGCACAGTGCTGTTACTGAGGTGTTCTGTCAGCAACATCACGGTGTTTGATTCTGTCCGGCACTAACGGGGAATTTGTCAAATCAGTCCAGTAATTTTAGGCCAAAATTGGGGTCAACCTAGGACAAATTGCAAGAGAAGCAAACTCAAATGGTTTTGGATCCTCAGTTTGTCCTGAGTGAGGGGAAAAAAAGTCCCAAGAAATCCCATTGGTGGAAAGTTTTGAAAATCACCTATTTATGACTACATATTACCAAAAAACACTGTTTTTAACACACAGGTGAATGGGGTTCAAAATTTTACTTTCAGATATCACTATAAAAATTCACAAGATGATTACACACACAAAGACAAGAAAAAAAGTCAATTACAAGTTCTTTGATTTATTCTGTTTACACATGCATATCACACATTATCTGATTTGATATGTGCTAATAAGGAATATAAGGAATAAATGCCAGAAGAGACATTTAAACAGTGAATTAAAAGGTTACTATATAACAGTGGATTAAAAGGTTACTATATATATTGTAACCTTTTAATTCACTGTTTAAATATCTGTTCTGGCATTTATTCCTTATATTCCAATTTGTGCATATCATATCAGATAATGTGTGATATGCATGTGTAAACAGAATAATTCAAAGAACTTGTAATTGACTTTTTTTCTTGTCTTTGTGTGTGTAATCAACTTGTGAATTTTTATAGTGATATCTGAAAGTAACATTTTGAACTCCTTTCCCCTGTGTGTTAAAAACAGTGTTTTTTGGTAATATGTGGTCATAAATAGGTGATTTTCAAAACTTTACACCAATGGGATTCCTTGGGACTTTTTTCCCCTCATCAGGACAAACTGAGGATACAAAATCAGTTGAGTTTGCTTCTCTTGCAATTTGTCCTAGGTTTTTTAATAAAATGACTGGACTAAATTAGAGATTAGAGAACGGCGCTCTCTGTGACTGGTTTAAGTCCATTGCAGTGCCCTGGACAACCTCCATGTAAAACCCAACATTCATATGAAGGTATTTCCAAATTTCAAAGAAAAAAACAGGACCAAAATCCTTCATTGCCATGGAAACGTGAGCATCTGTGAGCGCGGCGGCCTTCGCCAGGCGAGCCTCAGACTTCCTCACATTCAGCCGTGACAAAAGCGCCCCCCCCCCCCCCGCGTGAACTTACTGTCGAATGAATTGGACAGCATCTTCGTACTTCATCCCACATTCTATCATGGCGAGGGCGACCAGGACAGGAGCTCTGCAGCGAGAGGACAAAACACGACGACTGAGAGGGAGGTTTTTCATTCACAACACACTCTGCATCAAAAGAAAGGCTCCGGTGCGGCGGCGAGGGGGCGCACGCCGCCGTGACCTGCCGCTCTCCTCGACTCTGCAGGACGTTCGGAGTTTAAGACCAAGTTGGAAACAAAAAACGGGGACATCAAAAGGTCGGCACGAAGCAGAACACCTGACTGAATGTTCTGCGGCGCTAAAAAAAGGATTTAAAGACTTAACAGGCACCGTGTCCGGCTCGTTTTAAAGCAATTCTATTAAAGCAGATAGAATAAAATCAGCTCCTATTTGCCTTATTGAATTAGATCTGTGCTGTGCAGCCAGAGCCGAAGCATGTGGCTCCAGCTCACCGCCAGCAACTGGAGGCACAAGACGCGTTACATAACAAAATAAAACCAAAATAACCGCTGATTTTCACAATACAATACCTTATTTTGTTTGCCTTGCTCTCCGACCCGGGCCTTGACTAATAATCACTGAATGTCAAAGATTATCTGTCAATAGCATCACTTCACTTCATATCTGCATCAAAGTGAAGCGATGAAAACATTTTATTTATTTTTTTTTTTCTGTGCTGCACTCGTCATTCCTGTCTCTGTATCAGATCAGGTACAAATGCAGGAAACAAAGAAAACGTCAGGAGCCGCAGGACATATCAGCTTGTACTGGAAAGAACAACAACAACAACAACAACAACAACTAGAGTTTTATCTCCGGAGAGGAGGCGCTCACCTCCCCAGCCCTGCTACACAGTGGACAGCAATGCAGCAGCCCGGCTCCTCCCTGAACTTCACCTTCAGCAGGTTCAGCCAATCATCCACTATCTGGTTGGAGGGAGGAGCCCCATCGTCAAACGGCCAATCCTGGACAGAGAAGGAAATGATGTCATCGGGCCTGTTTTTCCTCGGAAACCACAACAAAAGAGGCCCTGAAGCCTGAAGGCCTCAAAATGAGCTTTTTTATCCTTTTATGTCTTGGATGTTTTTCTGCTCTTTTGACATTTTGAGGATTCAGTTGCAGCTGTTACTCATTTTGCTGAATTCAACCTCACACTTGATGCATTTCATGTAGGTTTCAGTTAAAATAAGCAGCTTTAAAAAGACAGAAAATGTGGTTCTTCCTGTGTTAATTTGTGAGAGGGAGGCGTCTGAACTCACCAGAACCTGGATCCCCTCCTTCCCCACCAGGGTGGCATCGTAGGTCGCCTCACACACTCTCACGACGGTGGTCACTCCGTACTTCTTCAGCTCCTGCACAACAACACGTGACGGGATTTGACAGAGGAAAGATAAACTTTATTGATCCTGACAGAAGGAGCACGAGGAGAGCCGATTCAGGGCTCATCGTCAAGGAGATAAACACCGTTTTTTACAAAAATAAACACTGACAGTCAAACTTCTGACCTCTCTGAACTGTTTTTTATTCCTTACTGATGTTTGCTGCCATCCAGCTCAGTTACTGTGACGTTTCAGGCTTCTCTTTCATTTTCCTCGGTTATTTACATGAGCAAAATCAATTTTACCATCCATTTTCACTGCAAAAACTCAAATCTTACCAAGATTATTTGTCTTATTTCAAGTCAAAAATGTCTTATTACTAGTCAAAGTATCTCATTACACTTAAAATAAGACATGATCACCTCAGAAGTAAATTGTTTTCAGACAATTTTCACTTGTTTCAAGTGAAAATTTGCTTGAAACAAGTGAAAATTTGCTTGTTTCATTGGCAAAATTTGTTTCTTGTTTCTAGCTAATTTTTACTTATTTCAAGTGAATTTTCACTTTTTCCACTGGCAAATTTTGCCAATTTTCACTTGAAACAAGTGAAAATTGTCTAAAAACAATTTACTTCTGAGGTGATCATGTCTTATTTTAAGTGTAATGAGATATTTTGACAAGAAATAAGAAATTTTTGACTTGAAATAAGAAATAATCTTGGTAAGATTTTGCATTTTTGCAGTGTTCTTATGTCTCTGCCCTATATTCAGGGTTCACAGGGTTCACATTATCAAATGTAAAATTCCCAGATTTTTTCCAGGACTAAAATGTTGAATTTTCATGACCTACATAAACTTGACATTTAGTTTCCTTAACCATTTTTTTTTTAAACCCAGCAGATTAAGGTCGTATTTAAGTTTATTATTCCATTTTATTCTGCAGGGTAGTGAATGTAACATGACCTCTATGTCTAGTAAACATCTGATTTCTTAAATTTAAGCTAAAAAAGGTCATGAAATTCCAGATTTGTCCCAAGAATTTATTACATTCCCTGACTTTTTCCCCTGTTTGGACTTAAAAATTTGGAGAAACATCAATAAATTTAGACGTAGTCCTCTAGAAAGACATCTGACTGATCAATCACTTTACTGATCACAGGGAGGCTCACCTCGATGAACTTGTTCAGAGTGGCGTTGGTGGGATTGTGGGTAATGAGGAACCGCATGTTTTTGTAGGTGATCTCCACGGGGGCCGGTCTGTTCATACGAGCCATTGTGACGACGAAAAGAGAAAAAAAAAAAAAAAAGAAGAAAAACCCAAATGTCTTCCACAGAGTAAAAACACCAATGTAAACACTTAGTTGCGAACGCGAGAGGGAATGTCAAACGAAAATGTCAAACCGAGCTTCCAAGAAACCCAGAAACGAAATCCTCCGGTCTTCTTCTCACGAGGTTGGCACGGCCGAAAAAAGAAGGCTGCGACGAGGCGAAAAGTGGGGAAAAGTGGGGAAAAGTGTGGGGTCGGCCAAAACAAGGGCTGAACAATCGGAAAAAGGAAAAAAGGAAACAAAAGAAAAAGGGAGGGAAAAACAACTCAAACCCCTCTCCTTTGGAATAAAACAAAACAAAATGGAGAAAAAAAAAACAAGGTTGGTTCCACCTTGATTCGGGCCAGGCGGAAGCCGACGAGGGCAGTGTGCAGCAGGTGGAGTTACCCCATCCAGGCCGAGTTGTCGCTGGTTCTGGGAGGCGTCCCGGTCCTGCCAAACGGTCCCTCCTGTGGCTCAAGTGCGGCGGGGCGATGGCGAGTCGGGCTGTTCACTCGTCTGCATAGGCGGCGTGCTGAGCCTGGCAGTAGTCCCCACTGCCCTTCAGAAACTCCATAAATGTGTGACCCAGAACACCACAGAACTGCTGCAGGAGAGAGAGGAGGCAGAGAGACGAGGACGACGTCAAACACGAGAGCGACACCTCACACCTCACCGCCGCTCTCACCTGACCAGTCAACCACAAATTAAATCATGACAGGAAGTGATCAGAGCCCAAACTTGCCCCTTTTCCACCAAAAAGAACCTGGTGCTAGTTCGGAGCTGGTGCTTAACTGGTGCCAACAAAGAACCGGTTTGCTTTTCCACCGGCCAACAGCCAAGCGGAGCCAACTCAGAGCCACGTCATGACGTCATCGCAAAACGTGATCACGTGGGTGTGCGAGACGCTCGCTCGGAATCACAATAGAGGTCCAGAGGCGAAAAACGCAATTATTGCCGGCTACCCGTCGTATTCGTGGTCGGAACGAACGACGACTACGTTTAGCTTTACGTTTATAGCATTCGCTGTTCCCATTTGGGTCTGTAACCCCGCCCACCGATGACGTGGTGGGTCGCGTCATCGGTTCTTTCTCTGGCCCCTGTTTAGCCCCTGCTCGCCGTTGGTGCTTGCATGGAACCGATTTGGAAACAGTTGGGCCGGTGCTTGGGCGGTGGAACAACAAAGAACCGGTGCTAAGTCAGGCACGGGTTCCGAACCAGCCCTGGAAGCGGTTTGGTGGAAAAGCGGTATCTGATGCCTTCAAATGTCTGCCTTAGTCTGACCAGCAGCCAAACGTGAAAAAAAAAAAACCCCAACAACAACAAAGTATTAATTTCATAAAGATATGAACTGGCCAAAAATATCTCGATAGTGATATGACTGTGGGTTCACACTTATTTCAAATTCTAAGTGTAGCAATCATTAAAAAAACGAATAATAATATGTGAAAATGGACACAGAAAAATCACTGTCTTGAGCTGCATTACAAAAAAAAACAAAAACAAAAAAGAATAAATAAATCAAACATTTTGCTGCCACCTCACTTCGACATGATGCTTCAACATTTTACGTGTTTAAATTGAAGCCTTCTTCAGAGAACAACATAATAATACCAACCGGATGTGGAAAATGAAATTACTTCAAGTGTTTTATTGATAAGAGCCGACCAATCAGTGTCTCAGGATAACCCCAACCTTAAATCTGATATCGTCCTTATCGTTTCCTTTTGAGATATTAACATCATGCATGCTCATATCAAGATAATGATAGGGTAGCGGTTTATCGATCTGCCCTAATATGAACGGAGAAATGGAAGACAGTCTTGGTGTCTTTGTGATTTAGTGAAGCTCGGATGTTTGGCATTTTAAAAAATTACTTTAAGCATTTAATTTATTCCACAAAGCGCACCTTAACTCGTCTTTGAACCCACTCTGCATGGTCAGTTTTTAGCCGTTTAACTCTTATATCTTTTTATCTGGTGTCTGTTGTTATTTACTGTAATCTTGACTCGATTAATAACTTAAATTATCTTCTATTATCAGAATTGTGATTGATTAATGGACTGTGTGTTTCGGCGGTGCAGGGATCCTGCTGGGTTTTGATGTGTGGAGGAACACACTGCAGCCGCTCTGTGGCTCAGAAGTTGTCGCTTAAAAGGAAAAATCTTCCCTAAAAAAACGTCTAAACATCTCGTTAAAACGGCGGTGTGTGATGTTGGGCCCGTTTTATCGTCGGAGGGGAGATTTTTCAGACGAGGCGACATCGACGTATTTCCAGCAGCCACACTGGAGTTTGACGACTGAAAATCTGAAAACGTCGGCTTTCGGTGTCGGCGCCTCCCAATCTGAGAGCGAGGCGTTCTTTCTGGAGTTTGCGCCGACGTCCGATCATCACCAGCACCCCCGAGGAGCAGCAGGCGGACCAGAATGCAATGCAGCATCCAGAGACGTCTCACTCTGAGTCAGGGGTGTGATGACGTCCGGATGCAAAATGATGCTGCCATGTTCACACACACTCGCTGGCTGGCAGGAAATCCACGTCTGACTGAAAGCAACATGTTGAGACTTGTCCTGGGAGCTGCAGAGAGGCACTCTGGGAAATGTAGGAGATCAGTGACTGAGGTGTGTGTGTGTGTGTGTGTGGCAGGCAGATGTTACATGTTCACACGAGAGGAGGAGAAAAAAAAACAGAAATGACGACACTTGATCACAAAATGAGCCGTGGAGAGCAGAGGACACGGCAGATTGATGAGATCTGTCTGAGGGAGGATTTTTTTTCTTTTTCTTTCTTTCTTTCTTCCACGAGAAACAT
Organism: Myripristis murdjan; assembly: GCF_902150065.1. NCBI lineage: Eukaryota > Metazoa > Chordata > Actinopteri > Holocentriformes > Holocentridae > Myripristis > Myripristis murdjan. The sequence goes on along the minus strand of NC_043980.1, from coordinate 5,707,147 downwards.
GAAAGTCCTCCTGGCAGGAAAATGTGAAAGGCCTTTATTTCACAGCGCGTTGGAAATAAGTGATGTGTTTCGTCCGTGCTGTTGGCTCCGGCCAGGAAGCAGCAGGCCGAACACGAGCTCGGGGTGACGGGCTGCTCCCTGACGGCCGGCACAGCGGGTCAGGAGGCAGCCGACACGTTTTAAATCTGTCCTGCTGACGCTTTCTTTTTTTTTTTTTTAAACAGACAGAGGTGTGGTCGTCTGCTTTAGGGAGGATTTCTGCACATCGCTCACATTAATATGGAGGAAACCGGGCGGTGTGAAATCAAACAGCCTTTCCTCGAGGTCGACCGATCAATCGGTTCGGCTGATTATTCGACATCGATATTTTCAAACGATCAGTGTCAGCAGAACGTGGCTGAAGCGGCGACCGACCCTAACCCTGCGCAAAATCTACTTTACTTATTGTTATTTTAGTACATAAGTAGTTTATTCAAATGTTCAGTCATATGGATAACATGAATACAATGACAGTCTAAGTGCCGTAAACGATAATGAAACAATCTCAAGCAATAACTGACTTAATTCTGCAAAAGTCCAAAATAAAATGGAGTAATTATTTGTCCTGTGAAGCTCAACACTGCAGATGAACTCTTGTTTTTTCCAACACAACATACGGCTTCGACTTACTGACTTTGGGGGGGGGGGGGTGAAAAGATAAGATAAGATAAGATATTCCTTTATTAGTCCCACGGTGGGGAAATTTCACGTATAAAACCTCAAAAAAATGAAACGAGCTGCCACCCAATGAAGGTTTTTTTTTTTTACGAACTAGATTTTTTTTACGATTTGATTTTCAGCTCCAGATTCATTTATTAATTACTTTGAGTTTGATGTTTAATAGGGCTGAACAATATATCGCTATCACACCGTTATCTACATATGAACATGCAAGATATTAATATCTCAAAAGCCAACGATGCGGACGATAAAATTTCTTAAAACTTCAAATAAGTGCGAACCCATCGTCATATCGTAAATCGTATCGCCATCGAGATCCTTGGCATAAATATCGAGGTGTGAGATTTTGTCCAAATTGTGAATAATACAGATTTATTTATATATTTATTATTGGATTTAGATGTTCAGTTCACCAGGTATCCGGTTTCTAATGAAGTTGACAATCATTTCTGACCGTGTCAATTTTTTTTTTCTCAAGGAGGCTGGTGTGTGTGTGTGTGTGTGTGTGTGTGTGTGTGTGTGTGGGTTATATCAGCCGATTAATCGACTACTGGCTTTTTTCCTGCCCCAAACTATAATTATCATATCGACCTTTAAAAATCCACTCCTGGTTGACGTCTAATCTTTGCAGTTTCCAGTCTTGTAGGTGTTTTTCTGGCCAAAAAGGGCAAAGCTGAAGATGTGAAGTCACACCGGCATCAGAGGCTAAGACTTGAATTTCACACTAGAATAAGCGGCGTGTGGTTCATCATCATCATCATCATCATCATCATCAGCTCATATCAACTCAACAGGTGGGGTTTGGGGGGTTCATGATGAATAAATGTCAGCTGTAACGGGCTCAGTGAGACAGAAACAGGGTTCAGGCCTGGATCTCACAGGGTTTTATATATTATAGCAGTAAGAACAATAACATGTGGGTCACATCTCAACATGGGCTCCACCACACACACATACACACACACACACACTCGGCTGTCACCATCCCAGCTCTGCTCCATGCACGGTGTGTGTGTGTGAGGCTCTGCTCGCATTTCATCCCATTTCTGCCCTTTACACCCATAAGACGCTGTAATACCTCAAGGCTCTCACACACACACACACACTGGAAATGCTGCTTGCTTTTTTTTTTTTCTCTCTCTCTCTCTTTCTCCTCTCTCTCTTTCTCAGCTTAGGCTCCAAACACTGGCTAAGCTCTCCAAGTATGCTTTGTTAATCCCATATTTTCCGGCTGAAAAACAAACGTTTCGTGTCAAAATTGATACCGGAGCCGGTAAGAAAAGCAACAATCAAACGTCTTATCCGGTTGAGGGACATTAAAAAAAAAAGACACAGGAGGGAAAGAACGCTTCAAATAGACCAGACATGATGATTATATGTGGGTATTTAGTGGAAACTGTCCTTTGTGTGAGGATGAACTGGGCGCCATCATCCAGCGGCCTGTACAGACTGTGTGTGTGTGTATGTGTGTGTGTATGTGTATGTGTGTGTGAGTGTGTGTGTGTGTGTGTCAGGGCCGGGAGAAAGACAAACTACATTGTGCCGATTAGTGACCATTTCATCGCCTCGTTAAAGCAGACGGACGATGATTCCGAGCCGAAAGCACACATCACCTGTCACCTGCGCCTTTGACACCTCACAAACAAAAATACGTCGATTTTATCCGGCAGAAATGTCGAATAGGAAATGCGCTGCGCATCCCCACACCCGCTCACACTCACACAAACCCTCCGTTTACAGACGAACTACAACGCCGGGTTTAAACCCAACCCAGCCGAAAACACTGGAAATGAACCCCCAAAATGAGCGTCGAGTGTCGGCGCCGGAGGGATGGAGGGTGTCGAGGCGAGGAGGCCGTGATTTGTCCCGAGAAGAAAGCGTGAAGGCCGGCTGGTTTCGCGTTATGCCACCGCACGACGAGGAAAAGAAGAAACGGAAACAAAATGGCAGCGTCAGCTCATAAACATGTACTTACTGGGATATGCTTACTCATTGAAGATTGTAGCTTAATCATACAGCCGGTCCCTAGAAAGAAATAAAAAATATTGAATGGTTCTCCACCATACAGGCTGGCTGTTCCTCCAAGCGGAGCCGAAGTCTCCTGGTCTGCTGGGACGCCAGTGTCAAGCTGAGGAAGTGCGCGCGCGCCGCTTCCGGTACGCGCTTACAAAATAAAACCCACACTTATTACATCCAGTGCAGCCAACACCTTCTTGTAACTGTATCACATTTACCACTAATGACTAATACTGCTACGAAAAAAAAGTAAATTAAAAATAAATAATAAATATATAAAAATAATGATATGGCAGCTCCAATAAATAAATAAATATTTTACAACCTGCCCTACATTCAGAAAATATATAAAACTCCAGTGATCATAGTACAATATGAGAGGGAAGAAGAAGTCAGCTCCCAATCAAAAATAAAATAAAATAAGATTAAAAAAAAAAAAAAAAAAAAAAAAAAAAATCAAGATTCACACACAAATATTTGGAACTCAACTCTTCTTGGTTTTCCATTATCATTCATAGCAGAGATTACTGAGCAATCCTGGTTTTTAAAAGACAAGATAGGATGCCAGAGACCTTGTAATTTGGATGGTAAAACTTCAAACTATAACATAACTATTTCTCCAAGGGGAATAATAGCTAGGTAATCTGATTTGAAATACTATTACTGAACAATTCACCAAATAACCGTGCTGTTGGATGCTTTGAGCTGCCCGGCACGTTGTTTCATCCACAATAACATTGCAATAAGGGTATCTCTTTTACTTATTATGTGCAATAACCTATAGTGCAATAACTCCTGTCCATGTTTGCACTTGTACATATATTTTTTCTTTATTTTTATTCTATATATATCTATATTTATATTTATATTTATATTCCTTTCTTTATTTTTCTTGACTATTTGCTCTTTTTACTTTACACTTGAGTGGGAGTTGTTATTGTAACGAAAAGTAATTTCCCCCTGGGGATCAATAAAGTATTCTGATTCTGATTCTGATTCTGATTACACATTTCATTTGAGAATACCCCCACAGTAAACTTCCCCTCCCCATGGCAAATGTTGTGCTTTTATTTTGAAGTGCAAGCCGTGCCAGTTCCTGTGTGCCGCTGTATTCTCTGTGGCTTGGTGCGGCTCATGAAACCCCACCCTGAAAATGTGAGGTGGTCCTGTTCTCAGACAGCAGCCTCCATGCTGCACAAGTCATGTGGTGAGGCCCGGACTGCACCTTTAACTCCTCTGCTAACATGTGCTGGGAACACTGGGATTAAACTGAGCCCAGTAAACCCAGTGCCAGAGTATTTATCACCATTAGCAGTAGTGGGTGTATTTGTGCTCATTGTACTACAAATACTAGTATTAGCTTTGAGGTGGGGATCAGTAGTTGTGGTATTAATAACGGTAGAAGCTGTGTGAGGAGCAGGAGGAGAGTTTGTGTTAGTGGTAGATATAAGACGATATGCTTATCTCCCGATTCAATATCATCACCATACCTGGGTACCAATTCGATATCATGATTTTTTGTTTTTTAATATATCCTGTAGTTTGTGTCTGTAAAGTTTGATGAGGCTGTGATTCTCCTAGAGGTCACTAGAGGTCATTTTCTCCAGCGACGTCCAGTTGGACAAAAGTCTCTGCCTGCAGTGAAATGGCTGCTATGGGGGCCAACATCATCACACAGGAATCAAATGTGGCTCATTGAATCCACAAGAGTCTCAGCTTTCCAGTCAAAGCCAACTGATGCAGCTCCAAGACTGTTTAGGCCCCAGTCTGCACACACACACCATTTTACAACAGGCCACAAGAACACATGTGGACTGCAGGCTTTGGGGCCCAAACTGCATGGGATTAGCAGAAGGTGGGCATGTCTGCAAAGGGGAGAGCCGTGGCTGCCCAGAGAACCCATTTTCATTCACACATCTGGGGGTAAGGGGTACTATAGAGCGATATTTAGTCCCCTTGCCTGGCAACCTAGCACGGCATGCATGTTAGCAACAGATTCTTTAGCTCATTTAGTTTCATATGATACCAAAATCTGCACTTTAAATCAATCCAGCAACATAAAAATCAATAAAAAATCATAAAAAGACCCTCAGTACTAGTGTTTTTTTCCCCTACCCCTGGTTAGTAGTGGTGGAAGCATTAGCCATTCAGTGTTTACTGGACAAATAAATAAACTCTAATCAGGAAAATTTACAATAATGATTACGTCATTGTGATGTCAAGCGATCATTGTGGTGTGTTACTTGTGATGTGCTGTCATGCTGAGTGTTTGATATAACTTCTGTTATATCTAATGCTTTGCTGGTTGCTTCATGTGCAGCTTGAAGTGGTTGGATCTGGAGCTGTATGACTCAGCTTGTCCTGTGGTATGTTTTATGATACTGTCATCTACATGTGCGTGTTATGCTGTGTGTTGCCACGCTGCATGACTTCACCGATGCTGTGAGCGTTCGATCGCTGGGTGCCGAGGCCTTCATGCTGTTTTATTATCTAATCTTATATCTTTACAGCTGCTTGCTGCCTGTTCATTCTTGCGTAGTTTTACTGTCTGTCTTTACTGTGCACTTTTGTGTTTTCTTCTTATGTTTTTTTTTTTTTTTTTTTTCTTTCATAAACCACCAACCAGTGCAGGAAGTGCAGATGAAAATGAGTCTGTATGGCTAAATCTGGTGCTCTTGTTAATTAATGTGCATTGTCTCTTTTTAAATAAAATACACAACAAACAGTCCTTGCATCTGCCCATTTTCCTGCTTCTTGTCCACGTCAGGCTAATGGTGTTCGCCGGTAAAACCTGGAGGAACCTGTGGGGAACCGAGAGCCTGAACCACCTCAGGTAGCTCCTCTCACAGCGGAGAAGCAGCGGCTGAAAACGAAGGTCCTGATGACTCGCTGAACCCCCCCCACCCTCCCCGTCCTGCAGCCACCCTGAGGAGGAATGTTGTCTGGGCTGCATGAACCTGCAGTCGAACCCTGTCCGTCACGACCTGAAGCAGGTGATCACAGGTGAAGGCTGGAACGAAGACAAGAGCTCTTCTCTGTGGCTGAGCTCTTTCTTTCTTTCTTTCTTTCTTTCTTTCTTTCTTTCTCCACAGCGGTGAAGAAAGTACTACACAATGCCTGCATTACAGCAGCCGGTGCCGCTCTCCGGCGGCTAATCTCATGATCCGTCCCTCCCTCATTCATGAATAAGTCCCTGAGGTACCTGAACTCCTCCACTTGGGGCAGCAGCTCTCCTCTCACCTGGATGGAGCAAAGCAACCCTGTTGCCTCGTACTGACAGGTGATACATGACACTGGACTGTTCAGCCAGGTTTTTAAATCACACACAGCCATGCAACAATAAAGGCTTTTTGAATATTTTCAGCATTTTCGAATGTTCTTCCAGCTTGCCTGTCATATTCTACACAGGATATTTATTTTAAAAAGGAGATGAATTTGATCTAAGCCTCTCCAAAGAGCAGCTGATTCTCGTTTGCCTGACTGACCCATGCTGCGCTCCTCTATTTTCATTTATTTATTTATTTATTTATTTTAGCTCCAGGGCACATCAGAGATCCTCGTCCTGATGAAGCCTGAGGGACGATTTCCAGTGGCATGAAAGTTGGAACAAACCCTTCAGTCCCCTCTTTGAAAACAGGGACCACCACTCTTAACCTCCAGTCCCAGGGCACTGTTTTCAAAATACATGCAGCTTTGGAGAGATATGTCACTCCTGAGAGCCCGAGAGCATCCAGAACCCTTATCTAGAACCCTTATCCAGAACCTTTAGCACATTTGAGTCGTATGAACGTCACCTTCTTCACCTCCTCCACGCTCCTCCCACCACGGGGCTTTTCATTCTGCAACTACCGGAGCTACAGGTTTTGTGGCCTGCAGGTGGTAATTGTAATAATTATAAGGATGACGATGATAATACTTTGTTTATATAGCACATTTCATACAGGGGGTGCAGCTCAAAGTGCTTTACAATAAGGTGAAGAAATGAGAGAATAAAATAAACACAGGCAAGTTAAAGTGCAAATACAGCGCGATAAAACCAGGCGATCAGTTGATTAACAAACAACAGAGGCCGCAAGAGCAAGAACAAACATCAGTAAAATTATATATTAAAGATGGAAATAAAACAAAGGAAGACATAAAAACGTTGATGTTGGTGATCAGGAGGAAGTGAGGGGGTGCAGATGTGTTTTGTGGTGCCAGTAGCGCAGGATGTTGCAGTGCATGCTGGGCTTTGTAGTGTCCGAAATGTGGATAACATCAAACCAGGGTGGTATCGATAGAAAAGAGGAAGAAGAATTGTGCTACGGGCCTGATTTGGCCTGTGGGCCTTGAGTTTGACATGTGTGCTTTAGCCTTTACCAGAGCCTGCAAGAAACAACAACTACAGCAATGTAATAGTAGAAAATAGCAGATTGATTGTTGTTTACAAGTGTATAGAAATTATGCAACCAAATGAAAAAAAAAAAACCAAAAACAAAGTCATACCACAGACCAAATCAAACATCTGTTCCTGTGTTCTGTGCCTGTCAGCCTACTCAGTTTGTATTTCAACCACCAGCTGCTTGGAAAGGAATTTAACACTGTCTCTTTTAATGTAGAGAGTGATGATGGTGGTGATGATGATGATGATGATGATGATGATGATGATGATAGAAGTCTGATCAATTGTCTCGTTCTTGTATGTGTGTGTTTTCCATCACTCTGGAATAAATACTTGGTGGTGCAACTTTCTGGAAGCACAAACAGAACTGCTGAGCTCGGCGCTGTCTGTTTGCACGCGGACAAAAGGCGCATTGAGCCGCTCGCCGCTGATAGCCAATGAGCTCAAAGCAGAAACGGCTCAGTGTCTACCAGCAGCCCGTGGATGCCAGTTTCCAGCAGGACGCCCATGGCTGTGGGGGGCAAAGAATTTTCTAATCCATCACCATTGTACCAATTGTCTATAAAATTTAATGTGCGAGTATAGCTCTGGCTTCACATGAGGGCAATTAAATTCCAAATTAAAGTTCATGAAAGAGTAAAAAAGAAATGCATGACTCTGAAGATTTCAGTCTCAAGGTAACAACTCCACATCTACCTTTTTACTCAAATTTTGGAGTATTTTGTTGGCAGCGCAGCACTTGGATAATATCTTGTATGTTGTTTTTGAGGAGCTTTAATTCTTATTTTGACCTTTTTTTTTTTTTTTTTTTTTTTTTTATTCCACTCACACTCTGTGGTTGTTCTCTCATATACACTTGACCATCTTTTCCCATTTTTGTGACACACACATTGTATGTTTTCCAGGAGGCCCATGGTAGAATCAGAGACCAAATAGACGGCACAGGGATGAGCCTGGGCAAGAGGAAAGGAGTGAGGGTGACGGGGAAATATGTCGCCTCGTCAGACTGGGAAAGAGGCGGCCCGGCCATCGTCCACTCCTACACCAGCACCCCGCCAACCCCGGACGCCCCGACTGTGATTTCTATCGGCCCTCTTCCTCACAAACCCACCGTGACCCCAGAAGGAGGAGATTATCACAAAGCGGAGGAGGAACCCCCCACGAGCGAGGACTGCACCGGACAGGAAACGGCGTCCGAGAGCAGGACGTCCTGCGTGGAGATGGCCATCCCCAGGCAGACCTTGGACGAGCTGAAGACGATCCTGAAGGAGAGCCCTCTGGTCAACCCCCGGGGGAAAGACGAGGGGAAGCCGGGGAGTCCTTACACGTACCTGCACGGTGGGAGCAGCGGCGGTGGCGGTGGCGGCGGCGGCGGCAGCGGCAGGCCTGGTGGACGGCACGGCAATGGAAACCCACCAGGGGCGTTCAGCACCTTCAAACCCCTCTCTGACGCTTCCAGAAGGGGGCCCACCAGAGATAACATGTCTATTCATCTGGTGTCCAGCATGGATTCATCCAGCTCATTCAGGCCCAATGTGGCCACAAATAGGCAGTCTCAAGTTAGGTCGCCCACAAACGAGAGCACTGTGGCCTGGGGAGAGACTGGGACTTCTCGATCAGGTTGGTGAAGCTTTGGATTAAAAAAAAAAACAAAACATTAATCTGTGCTGTAACTGAGAGCTTTCAATCCAGAATGTGATCTACGAAGTGACACAGATTGTTTAAAAAATGACAGTTTGTATAATTTTTTTTTTTTACTTTTAAGTATTACATAGCTTAAACTGTTATATTACCTCACTTTTATGCCTTGGTATGCATGGCTGGTAGTGCTTGAGTCTGTCTTGGTCTTTAGTTTGGCCTCAAGACCATTCTGACGTCTCCGTCTTGTGTCTTTTTTGACTTTTCTTCATCTTGGCCACAACTGGATATTTACTTAACTTTTTCCTTTCTATCTCAGAAAAAAAAAAAAAAAAAAAAAAAAAAAACAGTGATACTGAGGCTTTGTTCATTTTTCCTCTGTACTTTAAGAGATTTAAGGGATTTAATCTGTGTTTTTAAAACTTTTATGCATGGATTAGCTGGTTCCTCGGCAGTGATGATAGATGTTAGATGTTGAAGAGTTTAGAGCTCGTATAAATAGATCTACAGCTCTGTTGACCCTCTAGAAACTCCTCATTATTTTAACACTCAGAAAGACAAGCACACCACTGATTAGCTATTTTTTGGCTCTGAATGGAGTTTGATTTGCTCTGGTCTTTGTCTTAACTCAGTCCCGACCCCCTCTGGTTCTTGACTTGAACTTGAAGTGAACGTCAGCTGAGACTTAAGACTTTTTTGAAACAGAAAAGGAGCATTTTGGAATCAAATCAATTTTCTAGACATTTCTGTCTCCTCTCACCAGTAAACAGGGCCCTTTGTTTAATCGGATTCTGAGTTCTGTGTATGGATTAAGAAAATGTGAGGTGCTGAACAGTATTTTCTGCTCACTTATCAAAATCAATACATGAATTTGTTCTTGAAAACACACCTTAATTTAAGTTTTGAAATTCAGGAGTTTTAAGAGGTCAGAAGTTGAAACTAACTGAGGAGTGTATTGTGTGTTGAAGGGAAATTTAGAGGAAAACCAGGGCAATATTAAAGGTTTTGTGCTCACAGTCGATGTGGATCTCCTCCCGTAAATCCCCCCCCCCCCCACAGACGACGAAACGGAGAGCGTTGACACCTCAGGAACTCAGGGCTTCATTTCAGCGATGGAGCAGATCAAGCAGCAGATCGCCAGGGAGAACATCAGCTTCGTGCGCTTCGAAGCCACGGACCTGCACGGGGTGTCCAGGTCCAAGACAGTGCCAGTCCGCTTCTTCCATGTAATCACCCCCACCATCTATCCATCTATCTATTCGTCTATCTGTTCATCTATCTGTCCATCTGTCCATCTACAATGACTGACCTGTGGAAAATGCACAACCAGCTACTTTACAATTGTTTCAGATGTGGATGTAATGTAGACTGCATGGCTGTCATTTCACAAGTAATCATAAAATACGTCCAGAGTCTTTCTAATTGTATTGTGGTTGACTCTGTGTCAGATGACGGCCAGAGGGAGGGGGGAGCAATATTCCTGTAGAAAAATCTCAGAATTTCCGAGATTAAAGTACAGTTACAGGAATAAAAAATATTATATTCTCTGAGATTTAAGTGGTAAATTTATGAGAAAAAAAAAATCACAGCTCAGAAATCTTGAGATTAAAGTCATTAATTTAGGAGATTTATGAGAAAAAAAACACAAATTTATGAGAAAAAAACTTGAAAATTCTGAGATTATAAAGTCACAAATTTATGAGAAAAAAAAACCTATGAAAAAAAATGTTTTCCTGCTCTGGGATTCAGTAAGAAGGAAATATTATATTTCAATATATATACAATATTATCATCAGCATACAGACTTTTTCTTGGCTTAAATCCCTTCTGATTATTTTTCCAAGTTTTTTTCTCATAAATTTGTGATTTTGTAATGTCAGAATTTTCCCACAAATTTGTGAGTTTTTTTTTTTTTTTTTTGTAAATTTACAACTTTAATCTCAGATACTAATACAACCCCTTCCTAAGTAGAGAGATTGGTGGGTGGACTATATGATGTGAGGAGTTTAATCGATGTAAACACTTCTGTCCACAGGAGAAAGCGGTTTATGGAGTATCAATGCCAAGAAGCTACTTGGAGCTGACCCTGAGCCCCAAGTGCAACGAAGTGGACCACGCCAACACCGCCAACTTCAGCAGCGATATTCTTCTGATCCCTGACCTTTCGACCTTTAGGGTCCTACCCTGGGCGGAGCAGACAGCCCGGGTCATCTGTGACCCCTGCACCGTCACCGGGAACCCCCTCCGGACTTCGCCCCGCCTTATCGCCAAGCAGCTTCTCGGCCAGCTCCAGAGCATGGGATTCTCCCTGCACTCCTCCTTCACCTACGAATGCTGCGTTCTGGGAGCGCCGGACCGAATCGGACCCAAGACCCTCCTGTTCCCTGCCACCACCTTGCTAAGCAACCATGACCTGCCCTTCTTCCAGCAGCTGGTGGACAGCATGTACTGCATGGGCGCAGATGTGGACAGTTTCGCCTCAGCCAGCGGCCCCGGCCAGATGGAGATCAACCTGCGACCGGAGTTTGGGATCGAGGCCGCCGACAGCGCTTTCACCTTGCGCACCAGCATCAAAGAAATGGCTCGTAAACACAGCTACATTGCCAGCTTCTTCACCGACGACGGCCTGTACAACGCAGGCGTGCTCTCTCACAGTCTGTGGGACGCCAACGGCCGGCGCAGTCTGTTCCACAGCGGCGAGAAGGGAGACGAGCTGTCTGAGATCGGCAGGAAGTGGCTAGCCGGGCTCCTCACTCACTCCGCCGCCCTGAGCTGCCTGATGTCGCCCGGCCTGGGCTGCCGGAGCCACATCGCCAAGAAAGTCAAAGACCCCAAGCGGATGCTGTACGCCACGTGCGGCTGCAACGATAACAGCAGTTCCTTCAACATCAAATGCCACGGCGGCAGGGAGACACACATTGAAAACAAGCTGGGCTCGGCCATGGCCAACCCTTACGTTGTGCTGGCGGCCACCGTGGCAGCAGGGCTGGACGGCATCAAACGCAACCTCAACGTCGAGACTGGTTTAAACAAAGCCCCCTGTCAACAGAAACAGTTTGCCATTCCCGTGAAGCTCGATGACGCCTTGGAGGCTTTGGCGGAGGACCACGTGATCCGCAGCACCCTCGGAGAGCCGTTTGTGCAGTACTTCATTGCCATGAAGAAGTTTGAGATCGAGACCCAAGAACTGGACGATGAAAGAAACAAGTGCCTGGAATATTTCATTTAAAATTACTCTGTGTTTCATAATAGTTGAACTGTTCCTCATGCCTTGCAAACAAAGAATGACACTCATTTGAATGAATGAATTATAAAAAGTTTTTATTTCATATATTATTTTGATACCATCTTACTGAGAAACCATTTGTAGATATTTATTCAGAGTCATTTCAAAAATAATAAAAAAAAATAATAATCACACCCTCAATGTGCCGAGCAGTGATGTGCGACATTTGTTGTTGTTGTTGATTGTGATTCATTCCAAAAATAAAAGTGTTGTAGTTGGAGTGTTACTGTTCTGGATGTGAATAGACCAGAGCAGATTACTGCTACATGAACAACTAAAAACTTGGAGATTGCAGGGGAAAACCATGCATTTTTTCCACACCATAAAATTAGTTATTTTCAATATTACACAACCTTTACAAAATATATACATCCTTTCCCTTCTGTACAGACATATATGTTACTTTCTGGAATCTATACAACAGAAAACAGTCCAAGTTTTTGCGCCCTTACATTTTTACATTGCATATATTATTGGAAGCCAGACTGAGCAAGAAAAGTTTTCTGATATACTTTCCACAACATAGCAATAGTTTTTACATTAACATTTCTTTGAATATCCTCCATTGCAGAGTAACACATTTACGTTAAAACTCAAAAGGAACCAAAATCTCATGAGTCATGTGTAAAATAAACCTTTAAAGGCTCTGTTTCTGTCAAACTGAACATTACAATGAGCAAGACGCTGATTTCAGCAAGTTTGAACATGGTATAATTACTGGACCTGGGCACACCTCTTCCAACATCTCACATACAGCCGACTTCCTGGGATTTTCTATGCTGCTGTGTCTAGAGTTTACCAGGTACAATGTAATGAACAAAACACAACCAGTCAGCTGCTGCTCACATGGAGGAAAACAGCGGCAAGAGGCTAGTGGGTACAGGAGAATAATGGTAAAATAAAGGTATAGTGGGCACATGATCACCAAAACTGGATGAATAACAGTTTTTGTTGTGATCTTGCTGATGGCCAGAGCAGAGTTTGGTGGGAATAACATAACTCAGTGGATCTGACTGGTGTCAGCGGTGCAGACTGGGGTGATGGTGGAGGGTTATTGGGAAGGTTTTCTTTGTACATGATGATAATTGTCTTTAGACACAGCATGGAATGAAGCTGATGTTTGCAGTGGGAAAAAAAATATGCAGTTTTACCAGCATTTGGCCAGCAGGTTATATCATAATGCCCCCGAAGGGTCATGGCAAGATATTTTTGTGTGTTACCTTACAACAACTATTGCATTACTTTACAATATTTTCCTAGTTAACCCTAACCCACTTTTACTAATCATATAACCGTGCCTGTTGAGGAGTAGCACTATATCAGCAGAGTTAATGCCCAGTTCAAAGTCAAATTCAATGAGCTGATCCATACTGGGTCACCGTACCACTGCACTGCACAGACGGCTCAGAAGGAACAGAAGAAGAAAAGTATTGTGAGGTAACACTAAAGTATTGCAGGATACTGCAAAGTCTATTGTGAGCACCCAAAACATATTGCAAAGTAATGCAAACCATTGTGAGGTGATGCAAAAGTTACTGTGAGGAGGAAAAAAAATTCTTGCCATAACCCTTCAGGGTTAGGGTTAATATCCCATCCTGATAAGAGTAGTCTTTTTAAAATTATTTTTAGCTCAACCTGTCCCACCTGCAAAACAGAGGTGCACTTTAACAAAACACATCTTTGATGAAGATATTTGTTCAGTTCCTCTGAGAAAAGTCACATCACAGTCATGTTTTTCCAATGTGAAAATTTTCAGTTCATCAGTGAAGTGTTTGTTTCGATGTGAATTTTTCTTTTTTCACATTTTCACATATGTGCTTTGAATTCACATGTCATGACTGGACCATGTGATTTTTTTGTAAGCAGTATTTCACTAATCCAGCTAATGTCTTCATTCAACACCATCTCTGTTGTCAGGTCAAGGCTCAGGTTAACATGTTCTACTTTAGCAAACATCTGCAACAACAATATCTTCCATGAGGAGTGTTGACCCACATATGTCAAATTCATTCAGTGAACAAAGCAAAAATGCAGCATATCCAACCTAACTAGAAAAACTTGTTGAACTTTGTCAAGTTATTTGACAAAAGCCAGAGCGCTTATACTAACAAACATGAGACAAGCATGTACAGTGTGCAGTGTTTTGTATGTTTATCAACTTCCAAATATACTGGCTTCCATTTATAAGAGCTATTAACAGATTTTGACTTCAATCAGTAAAACCGCTTTCTTCTAACATGCAGTTAAGGCACTAATTTAGGAGCACAAGTGACTGATTCATCAGATCCTGTGCTTTAGCTTTTAAGCTTGTGTAGGTAACTTTGTTTTTCATAATTTTTGACAAATCATGATGATACCCTGAGGGTTCAATCGAAACTAAAGGCATTCAGAAAAATATCATGTCTATAAGCATGCTCCTCATGCCATAATCTCATTGGTTAAAATCCATCTCTGTACCAATCAAACAACCAATCATATCAAGAAAAAATCCAACATTGTACAGCCTTCAGTCCAGTGCCAACCCCAGTCCTTTAAAGTAGGACTAAACCTAACCCAAGACCTAAACGTAACCACCTGAGAGAAAACATTAACCAATTCATAGGTATGAATAACATCTGGACTTAAATCTGCTAAAACAAGATCAAGGTGAGGGAGTGTTTCCATTGTGGTTGAACCAAGTTTGGGACATCGCTGAGCATCAAAAACTTACATTAACTCTGATCCTGGGCCTTACAAATAAACTACAAAAACAGAATAGAATTCACAGAAAATTACAGGCATTTTATCTTGACCAAATACTTGGATTATCCGACTTGGAAAGTCTCCAAACTATAAAGTTCACCATCTTTTGGACCACAACCGCAATTTGACCTCCTGTCTAAGCTGCCATTAAGCCCAGACCAAAGCCAAAATCTAAATGTAAGCATCTCAAATCAGACCAAAGTATTACAAATCAGGCCCTAACCCCATAACCCAGTAACCTGGCTCTAACCTTTACCAAACACCAGCCTCACCAGTCTCAAGACACTCACTAATTTATAGAGACCTACATGCAAAAAACATCAAGAAATACATAATCCTCTACCTTGACCATTCTGATTTTAGCCCAAGCCTAAACTTAACCATCTTGTAAGTAGATCAGATTTTTACAAACTGGCCCTAATCTAAGAGACAGAGGCTCGCTTACTCACAAAAATGGCCAGCTTAGCATAACAATGGTAATGCTGCACCAAAGGGGGCGCAGCATGAGGTGGGCGTGGTGTGTGGTGGACGTGGCATGAGGTGTCCTTATCAATTCAATCAGCATCAAAGCCACAGTCTATATGAGGTGGGAGGGGCCTGGAGGAGGGACCGAATCTCAGGCGGATGCTGCTGAAAATCCGTGCACTCTACAAAGTTACCTACACTAGCTTTACAGTAAATATTTCTATGTGAGTGCTAAAATAAGCCAATGAGCAATACAAGCATTACATGACCTTGCCTTCATCGCGTGGAAAAGCCTTCCCTATTTTCCCCCAGTAACATGACAACTCTGACTCATTTGTTCTTGCCTATAAGGTTTCCTACTCGCTGCATGAATCGTCCAATTTTGTTGTCAGGGGCGGTCGGGGCCTGATATGCAGAATAATGTGCCATGGCAGGAGAAAGATGTCTCGGACTGAAAGAGTTCCTGTCCTTGCTTGATAGATGCATGCTTGTAGTCCTTACTGGTTTGTCTGGAGCAATACTTTCAGTGCTAAGAAAATATTCAAACCGGCTGTAAACCTTCTCCTGTCTGGCTTGGTTAGCTGACACCACATCATCCAAAGAAATGTTTGAGCCTCGTTGCAGCTCTGCTACAACGTTGATCTTTCTTTTGCTTGATCGCTGAGGAGCTAATCTATCTATCAGGACTGGAGCTTTGGGCCTCTCTGCACCCAGCAGAGCACCGGCTGCAGTGTAAGCACTTGCTGATGGACCTGCTGATGCTGTGTGCTCTGTGGCTAATGGGTTTTTAACAGGAGATGCTGCTGCCTTGACTGGTTGGTTTGATCCCGAGGGAGTCTGTGACCTGACCGAATTCTTTCTTTGGAGAGGTTTGTCTTCTTTTTTTTGTGATTTCCGATCATCTGAATTAAGCAGCGATTGTACTTTTAATCTCAGGGAATTCTTCCTCTGGAGCGGCGGCTCCTCTTGCTTTGTCTGTCCCTTTTCGACGGAACCCTTAGCTTCCACCACATGCTGAGATCCAAAAGATTTGTTTGGGATCACTGGATTCACATTGGATGTTGCTTTCTTTCCATCTTTGGTGGCAGTGGAACCGGAACTCTTGGCCGCCTTAGTTACGGAACCATGGCTTCCTCTTGCTAGATCCGGATTCTGTGCTCCCACAGACAAGTTTGATGCCATAGAGCCCACCTTGCCATCTTTTAACGAACGATCGTTTCCATCTTTTGGCGTAGCTAAGCCTGGACTGTTGGCTAGCTTGGCTGGACCCTCTTTCTCTTCAGGGATTTCAACTAAAGACTCCATTGCTCTTGGATGCTGTATATTGAGACCGCTGCTCCGCATATTTAAGAGCGTAAGAGATGGATCCTTCAGTTTCATATCTATATCAGCGGCGGAGGTTGTCCTGGAAAGAGGTTCATGCCAGTCATGCATCTGTGCAGTCTTTTGGTCTTGAACTGTTTTCACATCATATTGAGAGACAGAGCGGTGTTCATCCATGAAAACCCTGGGTGTAAACATTTGCTCTCTTTTGGCACTTTCCTCCTTTGGCTCTCTTAGTTTAGGAAGGTCTCTATCTCCACGCCAGGCTGGATCCAGTCTGGAGCCATATTGTGTGTTTTCCTCAATATCTGCCATACCTTGCCTCATCTCCAGACCTCTTAATGAAGACTTCATGTTAGCTCTATCTAGAGTTGCGTACATGGATCTCAGGGACTCTTGACTCTGCCTTACATCAGCAGCTTCCTGCAGGCTGAGCCTTTTTTGCCTGATTTCTTCCAACCTGATTTTAATTTCCCTTGACCGACTGTGGATCAGCTGTGACTGACTCTCGTTTAAGCCGGTATGACTGCCATACGGGGAGAGCGTATCGCACGACATATCTAGAGGTGCATCATTGTTGCTCAAGTATGAGTCGATTTTCCACCTGTGAAGGGAGGTCTCTGAGTTGAATGGGATCAGGTGCTGGTCAGCACCGTAGCGAAACTTGTGCTTCTGGTACAATTGAGACACCCTGTCTGTTAGCAGTGAGTCCTCACCCCCCGGCAACTTGGATTTCTTCTTCTCAGGAGTAACGGGAACCCCACCGTCCCTGGTTAGTGTCCTCAAACGAGTCATAGAGTTCATCCGCTGCAATTCCCCACCATAACTGTGTCCCTTCACCAGATTCCCCACATCAAAGTGATGAGACTGATGCAGCCTGTCTTGCATGCTCAGGCCCCTGGCTAGTATAGCGCCATTTTGAAACCGATCATCCTGGGCACCTCTCAGGCCATGAGGCACTCTGTACCTCATGTAAAGTTTGTTGAGGGAGAGCTGGCTGGCGTTTGGGCTGTGCAGGGCCACGGCGTCTCTAAGGTGCTGATCCCCGGACAGAGCAGCGGGAACGGTGGAGCGAGCAAAGAGTCGTCGAAACTCCTCGTCGTACGAGCAAACCAGCTGTCCCGTGATCACCAGGACCATGCTCAGGTTGACCTTCTCGTATGACCACATGTAGCTGGGGAGGAAAATAGAGCCGGTTATAAGCTGTCCACACAGTCACAAGAAAACAAGAAGCGATGCTGTGGAAACGTTAAACTTTTTGAATTTGTGAAATAGATTTTTTTTATATGCATTTTTAAAGATTTCTGCATCATTTGATAGAGACAGTAGGGAGAGAAAGGAAAGGCAGGAAAAGGCACCAGCTAACAGGATGCCCCTTTACCTAATGTTTTCAATGTTCGTAACATAAATGTATGGTGTAATTTACAGTTTTAGGTCCACTACATTTACTTTAACAGTTATCAGACTAATTTAGATGAGTTAAAATTCTGAAAATTATAAATATATATGTTACCATACATTTTACCATTACCATTACATCACCAGAACATGTAACTGTCTTTAACTCCTGTATTGTTCAAATGTGTTGCACTGAGCCTAAATGATGGGGGCTGAACATAAGGAAACAAGTGGTAAAGACTGGTTTACCTGTAAGTTCCATACAAAACTGTTTTGCAGTCCACCAGAATGAATTTCTGCTCCAGAGCTCCGTGGAATTTCGCCCCGGACCGACACTGGTACTGCGGCCCTTTCACCGTCCGAACCCGAATGTTCTGATGGAGAAACAAACAAATTTATTTTTTACTCAGAGCATGTCCTTTTAAACAGCCTACTGACCTTTGGAACAAATTCAAGCACAAGCAGTGCACACATTTTGCTGTCTCTCCCTACGAATTTCACCACAAACCAGCATAAATGAAAATCACATCTGTATCAAAACTGCTCCAAAACAGGGAAGAATGTTGATTTGACTGACTGGAACATTAAATGATCAAATTTATCCATAATAGTATCTTAAACATGATCCAAAAAGCCTTTAATGCAGCTACAGTACAATTGTTTTGTGTTGGCTTGGATGTTATTGAGTTGTTTTGTTCGCTTTCCTCGCTAAAAAGTAAAATCAGTGTGGTAACATTTGTGAATAATGACATGAATCTCATTTTCAGATGTAGCCATCACACTGTAGCCTCTAACAAATTGTGATAGAAACAGTGCAAAGAGAAACAAAATATAGGTTGTTGAGAGTTTTGGGGAGATTTCTACTAGTTTTGCTGATTTATGCTTTTCTTGTACGTTTCATTTCTTCTTTGTCAACCTTTCAAATTAAAAGAAACTATTTCAAACTGTCCCAACATTGCATGATGTGAAAAATCAAATGCAAGTTTTTCATGCAACTCAGTAACTCTTACATGTTCAATTAAACGAGCTGGATTTGTTACACCAGTAACAGTAAAGTAAAATGTTGGCAAAGTAACAAAAGTGTGATTATGCTGGTACTTTTCTCTCTCCTGCTAGCCTTATCTCACACACACACACACACACACGCACACACACACACACACTGAAGCACACACCCTTTTTGTGATTCTAGACAAGATCAAACCTGTGAATCATTTTTCTAAGGCAGGCATTTTGAAGTGGCTACTGGCTAAACAATTTGTACAGAGAGAACAAAACCACGCAGAGTTCAGCTGGATGGCTTTTTTTGTTTATCTGGATGCGGCTCAACAGGAAAATCCAGCCAGCAGATCTTCTCCTGTGGCTGGGGTTAACCTCGGTGATAACACACCGCCGTGGCGGAGCAGAGGAAACGCGGGTAAATGACAGTGAATCCACAAGGGTGTGGGGCAAATGTCAGATTTAATTCACTAATGCTTTTGCCAATAGAAAAAAGGTCATGCCACCGGCAAATCCTCCCTCTGCAGGTCTGTATTAGTGGAATATCAATCCACAGACGTGCAGCTACATGAGGAGCACCACTCATTTTCCCAGTGTAATGTCGAAAACATGTTGAACTGTGAATATGGGTTGTGTATCATCATGTTCTGGTAAGGCGAATTAATCAGGGCAATAAATATTACTGTGTTTTGCATCCTGCTGATCAGATTTAAAGAAGCAAGCAGGATTTTTACTGTCCAACAGCAGGTATTGACCGTATTATATCTGAATATAAATATGTGATGGAGTTGTTGATGACTTATTCATTAATTCATTTATTTAAGCTTCATTTATTTCAGCAGGAAATCCACTTGAGATTCAGAATCTCTTTAGCGAGGGAGACTTGGCCAAGACAGCAGCGAGCGGTACGACACAAAGACACGGTTAGATTCATAATAAAATAAACACAATAAAGCAACAGATGAGCACGAGCAATGACTCGGTGGCTTTGTGAGATTTTGGGCTTTCAAAACTCTCTCACACAAATTCCCACCAACAGAAGGTGGCAGATCCTTTAATTCGCCTTCCATATTGTGTCTTTTACCTTGAGGTCCTGGATCTTGACCCCGACCCTCTGCGACATGTTCAGAAAGCTCCTGAACTGGGAGTCATCCAGCAGCACATAGACCACCACCCCCCTGAGCACCGCGCTGACCAGCTCTTTGAAAATGTCCACATCCGTGAAGACATCCATGGCTATGGCTATAACCTGGACGGATGTTAGGGAAGAGAGGCAGAGTGAGCACAGTTTATTCACGATAATGAAGATAAATAAATGACAGTCGACGTGGCTCTACGAACAGATGGATAGGTTGCATCGGGGAGTGAGTGGGAAAATATGGTTTTTGTTTTAATTTTGGGCAAACTGTCCCTTTAAAGACAAAAAAAGCACAAATCGATGTATGTCTTAAAGCATTATTGATTTATGTGTGAGGTGTTTTGCCTCATGATGGCTGCTGTCTGGAGGTCAGAGTTCACACACCACCTCACTGAGTCAATACACACAGGCAGCGATCTATTCATCTTCATCACTCATTCATCATTTCACCACAGAAGGTGTCACTTCTTCTTCTTTTTTTTTTTTTTTTTAACAAAAAGGGGGGATATCTCTGCATTTACTCCCAGCACACACACATGCCCTTCCTTTAAATTCTGAATTATTTGCTGCTGCCGCGGAAACGCCGAGCTGCTCGTCAAACTCCGTCAAGCTGAGGCAGGTCGGCTGTTGATGTCATGTGGCGCTGAAACACGGCCCAGCGCAAACCTTTTCCACAGAGAACACACACCGTCGAACTATTCCATCCCTCGGAGGCTTATAGATGTTATACAGAATGTAGGTTAATATGTACAGCTCTCCTGAATGGCAGCAGTCAATAAAATAACAGCCACTAGGAGCTTTTTCCCCCTTTCTGCCAGTTAGAAGTCACTAATGTGATTTTACTACTTTGTATGTAATAGAAACTAAATCTAATTTAATTGGAACATTAACTTTCTCTCTTTACCAGCGACAATAAGCACTTCAGTGGAGTTATTACTCAATAATTTCATTTTCACCGTTTCCTAAACGGCCCCAGTCACCAAAAATTGTGCAGTAATACTGTTGAATACGTTTTTTTTATGATGCCAGAGGGAAATTCCTCCACAATTGTGAACAGTTTGGCAACATAAACTTTGAATTTGAAAGGCATTTCACAGGCAGCCTCAATATGGCTTCATTTGTACATTTTATTTATTTTGCACATGCATTTATATATGCCCTACATATAAACCTGCACCATGTATAAACCAA
Source organism: Myripristis murdjan (assembly GCF_902150065.1). Taxonomy (NCBI): domain Eukaryota; kingdom Metazoa; phylum Chordata; class Actinopteri; order Holocentriformes; family Holocentridae; genus Myripristis; species Myripristis murdjan. The sequence continues at coordinate 5,685,850 of NC_043980.1, read as the reverse complement.
GTTTTGTTTATTGCATATGCACTTGTCCTATGTGTGCATAGGCAAGTGCAATAGTGTGCATTTGCATTATAGCAGGAGGCTTATATAAGCTTGTTAACATGATACTGATGACATGATATGATTATATTGATGATATATGTGATGACATTGTAACTTGATTGGGAAAAGTCTAGTTAAAAAAACATTTTTGTAGTTGCAACAAGTAACAGAATTGTGACTCATGACTAAAATAATAAGTACTAGTGACTAATGGTGACTAATGCAGTGGAATGAGTAAATGACACAGCAGCCTGCCACAGTTTTCTGACTATATAATCCAGAATATATATAATCTGCTGCCTGTATGTTGACTGATATGTAAAGTCCACTGTCCTTGAAGGAATACATGTTGTCTTATATGTAGATTATCATGTTTTCATATGTCATGTTTGTACTGCCCTGCTGTCTTTACACCTTTTATCGCCCCGAGCTGTCAGCCAGTAGGACAAAAACCCTCACATACACTCATCACACCTGCCGGATTAAAGGGCCTTTCCACAGTGTTTGGTCTTGTCCTCACCTGCTTTGCATTTTGAATTTGTCTCCGCAGCACCTCTTTGATGGTCGGCGTGTTTTGCCGCGGCGGGTGGAAGAGCAGGCTGATGTTGGTGTCCGTGTCGGCCGCCGTGACCTCCGGCCAGCCGAGGTCAAGGTCGGGCACCTCCTCGTCTGACTCGGTGGGGAAATACGTGGAGGGGCTGACCTCCTGCGGCTTGGTGGGGTGCTTTGCCTCGGAGTCATCGTCCCCGGCCGGCAGCTCTGCATTTTCCAAAATGAACAGGATCTCCTCCTCCGACAGAAAGTGGTTGATTTGCTCGGCCTTGAGGAACTCCTCGTAGGCGTCCTTGCCCCCGCAGATGAGGGCGTAAATGGCCAGGCGGTAGGATTCCTTGTAATGCGGCTGAACATAAAGCGGCCTCTCTTCTTCAGCCAGTGAAGACAGACAGGAAAGACCGGACTCCATTGATGCCGCCCCCTCACAGAGTCTCTGAGTGCAACACACTTGTCCTTAACCTTCAGTGTGTGTATGCCTATGAACCATCTCACTGAGCTACACTTGCTGAGGCTGTAAACCTCTGCCTGATGAAGACAGTGGAAATCAAGAATATCCGGTCAAATGTGTGATTAGGCAGAGTCACAGAGAAGACAAACACACACTCAGCATGTGACTGAGCTGAGCCATTTACCTACTGATCCCTCAACATTATGAACTCAACAAAAACAAAAAAAAATGTTTCTTAAAGTGACTTACTTCATGCCTGGTGAGCGCTCTCGCCTGTTATCCCTGCACAAATGACCAAACCCGGAGCTTACCCTGCCGTCAGCCTCGCCTGCTACCTGCCCTGTGTTTGTGAAGAAGCCTGCACACAGCACTGGAGGTGTGGATTTGAACTTTTCACGCAAATGGGCGAGCCCGTCGTACCTGCCCTCTCCGCTCGGCCGGGAGCCACTCCCACACCTCACCTCAGTGTCAGGAGCCGTTTTGTTTGGATAAGCACACGAGCTCCTCTCCCCTGCTGCTCGATCTGGTTGAACAACAAACTGAACGTATGTGAAAGAGGATATTTACTCCATGCTGTGTGTGTGTGTGTGTGGAGGAGGAGGGGGGGGGGCATGTTACCTCTTGTTACAGTCTGCTACTATCCCTCTAAAACAGGGGTGTCAAACTGGTGCCATGGAGGGCCGAGAGGCTACAGGTTTTCATTCCAACCCAAAACTCCACCAGGTGATTTCACTGATTACCCCACCTCCAAGCAGAGAGAATGAACTAATCAGTGAAATCACCTGGTGGAGTTTTGGGTTGGAATGAAAACCTGCAGCCTCTCGGCCCTCCATGGCACCAGTTTGACACCCCTGCTCTAAAACATCAAGTGTGTGCGACAGAGATGATCAGACAACAGGGAGAGGGTGATAAGTAAAGTTTATTGCCATCACAAAGCATCGGGCGGGGAAACACGACACGTTGCAGACAGACAGACAGACAGACCTCTCAGGCTTCGTGAGCCGAGCAGAAAACTGAACATTTTTATCCATCAATCACAGATAAACAGACTTTTGCGGTATTTTACTCACCGAATTCGCTTTGAGAATGAAAGAACGCCTCCGAATGATGGAGGGTTACTTGAAAAAAGAAAGAAAAAAAAAACGTGGTAGTGGAGGAAACCATCAAAAATGTTACCCGGCGTTTGGTGGTTGATGTTAATTTTCTACTCAGGTATATAACAACTTGCCTGCTATTATTATTATTATCTTTTATTATTATTGATGGTCTAAACTGTCTGGCTGTTCTTTAAATACCCACAAAAATGGATACAGGCATTCCACTATATTGCATAGAGGAAGGTGCAGCTTTTGAAACATTGATAAGGAACATGAAATCTACCCTGGTCTTTTTTTTTATTCATTTTTTTTTACACTTTTCTGACCTGTGTCGAGGCCACGGCGACCAGCTGACCGACATACGATAACCTGACAGACACCCACTGCGGCGGCAGCCTTTGTAAAAGCCCCGCATCTCTTCTGCAAGTCCTTCTTGAACTTGGTCGGCCTCTTCTTGAAAAACACCAGCGAGCGGCACCGTCTTAATCGTAATTAGTGGTGGGTGAGAATAAAGATTTCTCCAAACACTTCCGACTCAGACACGGAGCCGAGCCGCTCAGAGAGTGGGACTTTAACAACGGCTGCGTCTAAAAATACACCTTAAAGCTTTTTGGTTTCACACTCATGCTATGAATCACATCTGCTAAATACCAACATTTTCCCCTCAGGCATCACCGCCCCCCCTTCTCTCTTTACTTTCTCGGGGGGGTTGGGGACTTCATGAACCTGGGTGGGGTGGGTGACTTGACGCTGCGGGGCGGGGTTGGGGATTTCGGGGCGGGGGTTGGGGATTTCGGGGTGGGGGTCGGGGACTTGGGGACGGGGGTGGAGGCTGCGGTGGAAGCAGGAGTGGGGCTCTTCATGGACGATGCGGGGGTTTGGGACTTGGGCGGGGTGGGGGTGGGGGTCTTGGAGGGGGGAGCGGGGGACTTGGGCGGCATGGGCGTGGTGGCGGGCGTTTTGGCCAGTTTCGGCTCGGGGATGCTCTCTCCGTGCCGGTAGACGCTCACGGTGATCTCCACGAACTCGCCGCCGTATTTGTTTCGCACGTTGATGCTGTACTTGCCGGAGTCTTCGGGGGTGACTTTGTTGATGACGAGGCTGGCGAACTTGCCGCCGTCGAAGGTGACCCTGGTGTGCTCGGTGGAGGCCACCTCCTGCTCATTCTTGAACCAGGTGACCTCCGGGGTCGGCTCGCCCCAGACGGTGCAGGTCAGGCTCAGGGACTGCAGACGAGGGCAGATTCATTCAGACGGTGTGTTTAATACGACAGTGAGTTTAGACTGCAAACTATCTCCATCTTAACAAGTCATTTGGTCTCATAAAACAAAGTGAACCAAGTAAAAATCTGTTGAAATGAGGCAGAATAAAGCAGATCAATCACTAGGATCAAGAAAATGACACCAATTCTGGAAACAAATTGATGGAGCTTTGAAACAAATGGGATTATCCCACTGGCAGAGTTTTTCACCCATTTTCTTTTATAGAAAAACAAGATCTAAACACTAAATTCAAGACTAAATGACTAAAGATGGATTTTTTTTTCTTTGCAATGTTGAGAGGAACATGGGTCCACTGCAAAAAACTCAAAATCTTACCAAGATTATTTGTCTTATTTCAAGTCAAAAATATCTTATTCCTAGTCAAAATATCTCATTACACTTAAAATAAGACATGATCACCTCAGAAGTAACTTGTTTTTAGACAATTGTCTCTTGTTTCAAGTGAAAATTTGCTTGAAACAAGTGAAAATTTGCTTGTTTCATTGGCAAAATTTGTTTCTTGTTTCTAGCTAATTTTCACTTATTTCAAGTGAATTTTCACTTTTTCCACTGGCAAATTTTGCCAATTAAACAAGCAAATTTTCACTCGTTTCAAGTGAATTTTCACTTGAAACAAGTGAAAATTGTCTAAAAACAATTTACTTCTGAGGTGATCATGTCTTATTTTAAGTGTAATGAGATATTTTGACTAGAAATAAGACATTTTTGACTTGAAATAAGACAAATAATCTTGGTAAGATTTTGCGTTTTTGCAGTGGCAACTACAAGAAAAGCGAGACACTGCCAACTCAGTCTTACAGAAACACTGAGACACTGAAAGAAGTTGCAGAATAAAATCTGAACACTTTGATAAATCCTTAACATCGGTCTCTTCCTATCCAAATCACTCCCATCTCCAATTTCTCCTACTGTAAGATCTGGTTTCTATAATTCTCCCTAACTTCTTTTTCTTTTTCTAAATTTTTAGAACTTAAGAATTTTTGGATGATTTTTTTTTTTTTAATTTTAATTTTAATTTTGTTTATTTTGTTGTTGTTGTTTTTTTTAAGTGCTTTGCAAATTGATTTTTGGGGATAAAGGGGCAGATTAAATAAGATTATTCTTCTTTCTGCTCCCTTTCATTCAAGATTTGGGAATGTTGTGTTTATAGTGTATTGTTTTTCAATGAATGAAATAAAATAAAATAAAATAAAATAAAATAAAATAAATAAATCTTCCATCAGGGCAGTAAGGCTCAGACTTTAACCCTGACTTAATGGATAAAGTGTAAAAGTGTAAAAATCTGATCTTGGATAATCTTAATAAGATATTTTCTATATCTGTGTGCACTCATTGGCTGGAGAAGCAAAGAGAAAGCCTCACCTTCTCTTCCATGATGGTGACGACATCAGGCAGGCCGCCCACCACTCTGCCACGGTCTGACAACACACAAGAAAACTGATTTTTGCCTCATATTCACTACAAGAGGACCCTATAACCTGTATCTGAGCGTGTTATAGACCCACATATATGACAAAACCACCGCACTTTCATTTAGAAATTTCCCTGGTAGCTGTTTTGTTGCAGAAATAAATAAAATCAAAATTGCTTGCAAGACTTGGCACAAAATGTTCAAATAACTGCCTCTTTAAACAAGTCTTATTTCTTATTTGATCTTTATTAGTGGTATTTCCTTCACAGTGAGAGGATTCTGTATTATCCATGGGTCGTTTCCCATTATATAACTTTACTGTCATAATTCGGTGTAATGTCTCTTTAATGAAATATGAGTCTAGGAGGGTCCAGTGCAGTGGCCATATTGTATAACTTGTATTAAACATGATAATATACTCACTTTTCTCAGCGAATGCAGCCGCCCTAAAGGATGACACCACATTAGTATGATTATCATTTTAATATTAATCGGCAAATATTTACAGTGACTCAGTAAAAGTAAAATGACTTACTTGAGTCTGAGATACTCTTCGTAGGCTTCAGTGTATGCTGCAAAATGACAAAAAAGAAAAAAAATCTTAAGACAACCCTATTTAATTTGAATGTAAAACATCAGTTATAACCAATAAAATGACCACAGTGAGACTCTTTGGTGGAGCAAAGTGTGTTTGTGTCACCTTGTCCAGAGAGGTCGAAGGTTCGGGTGTGGGTCTGCACGCCATCGGAGATCTCGATGGAGTAGTGACCCTTCTCTTTGTCGGAGGGATCGCAGATCTGCATCCAGGCCATCTCCGCCGCGCCGCCGATCCTCATCTTCTCAGAGGAGGCGATCTTACTGTCTCTGCACGGTTCATGTGGGAGACCAGAGGACTCGGGTTAAAAGGAATACTCCAACTTTTTGGCCAAAATACCCTTGACCCGACTTCCCCAGGCTGAGACAAGATGTTTAATATCTTTTTCTCCTCTGTACGTCCAGTGGATCAGTGCCTATGGGTAGCATTTTATTTAGCTTAGCATAAAGACTTGAAGTCTATGGGAGTCGTTAGCCTAGCTCTGTCAAAGTGAAAAAATAAACCTTACAGCAGCTCTGAAGCTGTCTTATTCACACAGTGGATCATGTGGATTTAAAATATGTGTCTTGGATTTAAAATTAAAAAAAAAAAAAAAAAAAACGAGAGTGATTTTAGGAGAAGTTAGATGGTGGATCTGTTATCGCTGAACACATTTATCCTTCTGTCTATCGCAGTGATCCGCTCACCGCTGAAGGTAGAGGAAGATCCACTTCAAATGAATTAAATGATGTTCATTTTTTCAAATTCCCAGATGGTTTATTTCAAGTCCAAATGATGCACTGTGTAAATAAGACTGCTTCAGACTCGCTTTGGAGTTGGAACCAGGCTAACGACTCCCATAGACTTCAAGTCTTTATGCTACGCTAACACAAAATGCTACCCATAGGAACCAAACCACTGGACGTACAGAGGTGAAAATGGTATAAACAAACAAACAAAAAAACTGATAAAAATACTGGAAAAGTAAAGAAAACAACTAAGGCATCTGAACTGATCACTTAAAGGCAGATGAAGAGCGATGTGCTGCTGGCCTGTTTTCTGTTGGACAGGTAGGTGCTGGTGGGCTGAATCGTTTTTCCGAGGACGGCAACGTTACATTTTGGGCGGTCATGTACTCGCTGCTGGGGTCAGCTTAGTCAGAGAGGAGGGGTCTGTTTACAAACCACAACCAACAAATCGAACTCATTCTGCCTTTAAAGTGGAGAGGACTGGTGAGTTGGTCACGTGGTCAAAGGTTTTGTGGTAAGAAAAGACAGAACTGGGAAAGAAGCAGCAAACGAGAAGCGGCAGAGGCCGCATGTTCAGCCTCCTGTGGGTCGGACAGGCGTGGCCCCAGAGGAACCTGAAGCCCTAACACCGAGCTCCACAGAGCCTCAGGGGCCTCTGAGTCTCAGGGGCCTCAGATCCTCAGAGCCTCAGGGGCCTCAGATCCTCAGAGCCTCAGATCCTCAGAGCCTCAGGGGCCTCAGGGGCCTCAGAGCCTCAGAGCCTTCGAGCCTCAGAGCCTCAGGGGCTTCAGAGCCTCAGGGGCCTCAGATCCTCAGAGCCTCAGAGCCTCAGGGGCCTCAGATCCTCAGAGCCTTAGGGGCCTCAGAACCTCAGAGCCTCAGGGGCCTCAGATCCTCAGAGCCTCAGGGGCCTCAGATCCTCAGAGCCTCAGGGGCCTCAGATCCTCAGAGCCTCAGAGCCTCAGGGGCCTAAGACCCTCAGAACCTCAGGGGCCTAAGACCCTCAGAACCTCAGGGGCCTCAGAGCCTCAGAGTCTCAGGGGCCTCAGGGCCTCACAGCCTCAGGGGCCTCAGGGCCTCACAGCCTCAGGGGCCTCAGAGCCCCCGGTCCGTCTACCTGTGCTTCCACACGGTCTTCATCTCCTCTGTGTAGTAGGTCATGTAGCACTGCAGCCGGATGCCCTCAGGAGTGCACTGCAGCACCAGGTCTGAGGCAGACGAGCCTGACGGGAACAGAGACAGACAGGAACACACTCAGGAACACACTCAGGAACACACACTGAGGAACACACACTCAGGAACCCACACTCAGGAACACACACTCAGCACCGCCAGGGCCTCCTCATCCACAACCGCAGCAATTACAGACGCTGCTGAAATCACATCTCCCAGCTGGGCCTGTTTTAGGAGCTGGAAGAGCTGGAAAACATCAGCTGAGCACTTTGAACACATGAATAGGAAACCTGGTCAAATCATAAACCTTCAACTAGAACACAGAGAAGGTTTCTGCTGGGATTTGGAGTCTGAGGGAGTGTGCTGAAGACGTGCTTTGGTTTGGGGCTGCTGAAGGCAAACCCTAAAAGAAAATGGCTCACTAACAGGAAAATATTCAATACAAATTAAATACAGCTCCACTGCATCATCAGGGTGCATGGCCACAAGACACTGGGGTTATTTTATCAACATGATTCCTAATTTCCACCAAAGAAAACCTTATTTTAGCCTTTATTTAATGGTTAAAGAATTGACTGAACATGCATTGTCACTCAGCTTCATTTTCACAGCAGATCTGTGCAGTTAGAGGAGCTAAAAGAGCTGGAAAACATCAGCTAAGCGAGGAGAGGAGCTCAATAAAACCAAAATTAAACCTTTAATTAAAATAGAGAAGGTTGCTGCTGGGATCTGGAGTTTGAGGGAGTGTGCTGAAGGTGTGCTTTGGCTGGAGTTGCTGCAAATTTTACAAGAAGTCTGTATTTTATGGCGAACTCAGAGGAGAATATTAAATGAAACTCCACTGCATTGGAGCCATAATGTGGCCTTCATCAGGGAACTCAAAGGCTTTTGAGTTATTGAATAAAAAAGTTCTAGCCATGAAATGAAGGACTCTGATTTTCCTTCCTGAAGAATGGCTTATTTTAACCTTTATTTGATGGTTAAAAAAGTTGACTGAACATTCATGCTGTATTTTCAGGGCTTCTCGCTCATTTTTCCTGGTCAGCCTGTGGTTTTGAGTCTGTCTAATCTCTGGGCTGCTGCTCCTAAATCCTGTTAGAGCTGCAGGCGGCAGGCCGGGCTGTGCTGAAACCCTCCTGCGGCTGTCAGTGATCACACATGCATTATTCATAACCGTGCATGAATCAGTGTGACCATCAGCGAGCTGGCCGAAGATCATCATCACTTCCTGTCTGAGTCACACAGGGGGGAGAAAGGAGTTTTGGGACGAGGCGTTTGCAAATAAATAATCTGAGCAAAATCACATCCTACCGGCGATCTGGGCGATGGCGTTGATGATGTCATCAAACACTGGAAATGACAAGATGAGAGAGAAAGTCCTATTAAATCCAACTTCACTGGGGATATGAATAATCTCACAAATGTAATAAACATCATAGTAAACAATGACAGTGTACCTTTGCCTGAAATGTCAAAGAGAGACGTGTCCTTTCCTCTGTCGTCACCGAGAACTGCTTTGTAAATGCCGTGGTCTTTTCTGGAGAACTGAAAAACCAAAAATGACCTTTACAACAACGTACGGACAGGTGAGAACACTATCGAACACTAAATGCATTCGTTTTCCTGCTGCATCTTTGTGATTTTTCATAAAATTCACCCAAAACAAACGCACTACAAACTAAATATTTAGTGTGAGCGCTCGCTGCTCCTTTAGCGGGACTCTCATCGTTACCTGCGCGATGGGCAGAGCGCAGGAGCCGGACATGACGTTAGGAGGAATTTCTGGAACAATCTCCTCGTCGTCCTTGAACCAGTGGAAAGTCGTCTCCTTCTTCACGTTGGCCACCTGACGCACAAACAGCAAACACACACACACACACACACACACACAGAAAGAGAAAAAAAACACTGAGAGATCCCTTTAAGTTTTCACAGCGAGGAAACATGGAGATGACGCTGAAAACACACGGCAAACTCAGGTAAACTTAAAAACATGTGCGGCATTTTTAAAAAGGGAAAAAGTTAATTACTAGCATTGTTTACTGAGTATATAGATTTTTTTTTTTTTTTTTTTTTTACCTTGCAGACGATCATAACGACACAATCCTCTGTCACAGTGAAGTGCAGATACTCAGAGAAATGTGGACCTAAAATCATAATGACACAGAATATTATTATGTATGACCTTTCATCTGCAGGAGAGAAGCAATAATGACAACAATCAGATGACACAATCATAACTATTAGCATTTCTATTTTTTATTGGCATTAATCCCCAGATGGGTGGGGTTTTTTTTTTGTGTTTTCTACTGTTTATAATCTATTTATCTGTCATATAAGGAAAATTCAGATAGTTACGGTTATATAGACGGTCAAAAAGAAGTCAGCTCATTTTACTGTTTTAATTTCTGTAAGGTAAATCTACTTATCCACTTAAATGCCACCAAAGGAGCCACAGTTTCATTAAAATGCACTTTTAAAAAGCGCTTTTCCACGTAAAAACAGGAAAATTGAGATGTGATCGCCAAAAAAACCCCCGACAGGAACGCATTGTGACCACGTTGAATGGAATAAATGCACGTGGGCGGAAATACGGGCAGACGCCATCTTTAAAAAATAAGTGAATTAGTTAATGAAACACAGTGCAGTGATCTCAACATGGACAGTGCAGACGGGGATGCACCACATGGGTTCATTTAAATTTCATCTGATGCTTAAATTTAATCTCACAGACGCTATTTCATGCAGGGTCGGACTCTGCATCCGGTCGGTCTGTTGGTGTGTTCGGTACCTTGCTTCCTGATGTGCTCCTTCCTCTGGAACTCGGCCTCCTTCAGAGCGGCCTTGAACACTGAAAGAGGAAAAAAAAAACACACACACACACACACACACACACACACACACAGCGGCAGAGTTACTAAGAAACCCAGCGCCCCTCCTCTCGGTCGTGTTCAGCGTGTACTCTGGCACTGCGCCTCAGCGTCTGCCTGCCACATCATTTTAACACCACAAAAAAAAAAAAAAAAGCCACAGTATTTGTGCATTTAGCAGACATTTCACAATAAAACTATGAAATTTAGTGTCTCAATTTGACTATTTTCATGCCAAAACGTTGTAAAAATTCAGTGGCTCTGCCTAAATGTCATTCATTAGAAAAACATTTGCAATAGTTTTTAATAATCTGTATGTTGCATGAATGTGGGTCTATTTACTTTTCTTTGCAATGCTTCTCCTACAACAGCACTAGTACCGGTAATAATATTACATGAAGTTAAACTACAATCATTTCTAACACACTAAGATACTAAAAACTCTTTGATTTGAGGATCAAATTTAATTTGGGATGTGTAAAAATCTGTCTTCAGTGATAAATTATCAAATTTCACAACACAATTGATGATAAATATACAAAAATAAAAAAAACAAACTCCCCTGTCATATGACTTTGTCGACCAAGCAGCTAATCAGTGTTTTCCTTACACTGTGGCAGCCCATCACAACATCAGATCAATTTTAATTTCAATATCAATGTCAGCACAAATTGATCTTTTTTTGACGAGTTAAAATGGGAAAAGTGAGCGGAGGGCGCGGCCTCACCGTCTCCGACCAGGACCAGGGAGCTCTGGTTCTTGGCCTTGCCGTCGTGGATCTGGACGGTGTAGGTGCCCTCGTTGTCCCGGGTGAAGTGATCCACCGTCATCTGGATGATCCCCGTGTTCACGTCATGGCTGATCTTGTGGCCCTGAGACGAACGCCGGCAAAAGATTAACACACAGGTAACTACTTCCAACAGGCAACTCAATTACATAACACTTTATAATAACCATCACTAATAAATGGTAAATTGTTATTTAATTAAACGTAATAGTTAATAGTCATTTTCAATTAACAAACAAACAATGAAACGATAGTAGGGTTGCAAAGGGGCGGAACATTTCTGATAAATTTCCGGGAAGCATTCCGGAAACTTTCCATGGGAAGTTCAGCCGGGGAATTTTGGAAATTTTGTTTTGTCATAAGCAGACATGCGTGCGAACTAATGACATTTTTGACTTTGACTTATTTTGAGTAGATTTTTTTTCTCAGTCCTTCAAGATTGATGGTGGATAAATGAATAGAAATAGGCTCAATGAATAGAAAAAACACTCCTCAGTCAGCAGCTAAATCAAACTATAACCTGCATTCTTGTATGAAAACTGTATTTGTAAGAAAACTGGTTAGCAGAAGGCAGAAGAACCAGCATCACAGTGGAGCTCGCTAGCACCATGATAGATAAACAGCTACTGTATAAACACATTTTGACTTATTTTTTCCAGTTAAACTTTAATACCATAGGTCAAATATATTTACCCCAGTCATATCATCAAAACCTTCTTGACTGGATGTCGTTTGTGGGCTAAAATGGAGGCCGAGTCGTGTGGCCTCAGTCGTCCTACTGCAGTGTGCAGGACTCTGGAAATGATCTGTGCATGGGTTTGAGGAACGCACAGTGCGGGGCAGAAATTCAACTGAATTTGCATTAAATCTGGTTGTTTTAACCAGGATTATGCTGCAAGACGTTTTTTCTTCAACTACATTAAGTTCCCACTTATAGGCTAACATGCAATTTTGCAAATTTCCAGATTTTTCCTCTAAATTCCTGTTAATTCCCATATATCCCCATTAATTCCCATGGAAAGTTCCCAACTTTGAAAATTCCCGACATTTTGCAACCCTAAATGATAGTTAATGTTTACCTATTGTATAGTCAAGTATGTACGGCCAGTTAATTGTTATTATACACTTATTATGACACTATTTTAAGTATTTCTAAGTGATTACCAATTGATTTGTCAACCTTTAAGAAATCATTTGTCAAACATCCACCAACATTACATGAACAGATGGAGCAGATATTTTACTTTTAGGTATTTTACACTTTTATAACAGTGGATGTTGTAAAGTTGTGGTGAATAGTTAATAAATACTGTGCAGGGCGTCTTTAAACATGATTTGGATGGCTATTGTTTTTTTTTTTTTTTTTGGCCTAAATGCAAAAGGCTATGAGCAGCTCGTGTGCATTCAGACTGTTGAATCATGACCGTGTGTGTGTGTGTGTGTGTGTGTGTGTGTGTGTGTGTGTGTGTGTGTCGGGGCCGGAGGTGTGTTACCTCGCCGCTGGTGACTTCCTTATCGTTGAAAATGAATCTGTAGGAGGCGGCGGAGGAAAGTTTGACGGCCTGCACCCAGAAGCGCACGTGGCCCTTCTCCAGGATCTCGTAGTTCAGACCGTGTTTCAGAGGCACAACTGGACGCACACACACACACACACACACACACACACACAGGAATAACATAGGTCACGCCTCAACAAACTGCTGCTCTCAAATAAAAGATGTACGGTGATGATATTTCAGCCGTTTCGGAAAACAGGATCTCCACGCGTTTCTTGACGTTTCACCGATAATCTTGACTTCCTGGATATCGGAGGAGGGCTGCTGGGGTTCGGGTACTCACTTGGATGTCTGATGGCGTGGCTGAGCTCCAGCATGCTGTTCAGGACTGCAGAGGAGAGCCGAGAAAACACTTTAGAACAGAGCACGACAACAGCAAACAAAGCTAAAGACTAAACATGACATCGGCTCCGCTCAGACGCCTAAATCTGATTTTTTTCCCTCAAACGTGACACAGATCTGATTTTTTATGCCAGTGTGAACAGCTGAAACACTGAATCTGATATTTTCAATTCTGATTTGAGCCACACCTGTATATATGTGCTGCCTTTCATCTCTTTTACTGTCCTTATCTTTGAACATCCCTCTGATTTCTCTCCTCTGTGTTTTCCACCTTTTGTTTTCCTCTTTATCTCGATTTTTCCTTCATGTTGTGTTGCTCTTGTTTGGCTCTCTGTCGTTTCTTTGCTTTCTGATTATTCTGCTTTGTTGTGTCGGTCAAAGCACTTTGTACACTCTGTTTTCAAAGGTGCTATATAACTAAAGATGTTATTATTATTATTATTATTATTATTATTGTCCCAGCAAACAGAAAGTACCGACGTGTTTTGTGCATCATTTTGAACAGATTTCCTGGGAGTTCAGCAGGAAATGTTTGGGATCTTTGGGATCCTTGGATTCTGCACTAGAATTTAAAATAAAGTTGTGTGGGTTTGGACGAGCCACCTGAGGCTGCTCTGCAGAGTCTACCTTTAGTAAATGACTGCACCAGTGACACCTGACATGTAAAGTAGCTCCTCTCCTGATTCGGGTTATTTCCGACATTTTGGCCATAACCCACCGTCCTCTGTCAGGGTGTAGCTGGAGGAGACTCCGTCGGTGTCGGTCACCACCACCGAGTATTTGCCCAGGTCGTCTTTATCTGGGTTGGTGAAAGTCAGCCGGGAGCTGGGAAAGACACAAAACCCATCAGGATTAAAATTCAAATTAAACAGTTTTGGTTTGGTCACTTACTCCAGTTGGAGTTGCTCCGCGGCAAAATTTCAAAACTTGTTTCAAAACTTGTTTCCACGACTTGGTCAGATTTTATTGATGCTGCATAAAATTAAAAATCCTCTCCCAGCTGTGTGAAATGCACAGCTCAGACTCTCCTTTGCTTTAATTTAAACAGAACTTTATCCAAGTCATTTTTTCAAAATTGCTCCTGTCATTTTTATTTTAGCTTTTCAAAAGCTGATACATTTATTATCACTATTGAAATTTTCATGATTTTTTTTTTTTTTTCAAAGGTCAAAATGTTTTCAGTCTGGAAAAAAAATCGAATTCTATAAGTCTGCTAGGATTTTCATAACCGTGGCACCTAAACATAAAGACAGATAAAGTGAAACAGTTAACAGATTTCTCGTCTGAGGCTTCGGTTAAACATTTGCATAGTTTTCAGGTCAAGCAGCGAAAGCCTGACAAAGCCTGGAGGTGAAACACGCCGTCTGCTCCGCTGTGCTTACAGGATTTTTCTTCTTCTTTCTTTCTTTCTTTCTTTCTTTTTAAAAAGCAAAGCGTCTGAAAGTAACGAAACGGGCCTGAGGGCTCTCGGTGCAGCACAACAGTTTCTCCTTTGTCAGGGTGATCACGCCTCATAGGAGCTGAGCAGCCGAGCGTCACGGCCTCGGCTCTGTGGTGTGTGTGTGTGTGTGTGTGTGTGTGTGTGTGTGTGTGTGTGTGTGTGTGTGTGTGTGTGTGTGCTGAGGACGAGCCGGCGCTTACGTTCTGCCCTTGGCGCTGGCGGAGACTCTGGGACAGTCGCCGATGGGTTTGTAGTTTTTCGACCAAACGAACTTGGAGGTCTCGGAGATCTCGCAGGCCTCCAGGGACAGGAAGACGTCTCCGGTCTCCTCGTCCACGCCGCACACGATCTCCTTAGTGCCTGCGAGCACGGGAAAAACACGGAAAGGTTACAGTTACCGCAGGCTGGTTGACATCCTGGAAGACAAATACCTGACGACTCATTTTTTCTGTCATTTTGGTGTGATTGTGAATGTCTTGCAAGACGTAAGACGCTCGTCGTTCACTCTCCTCTGTGAAAACTGACTGGCTGAGCGGCCAAGGAGCTCAGTGTGTGATACGTTTGAGAAATAAACCAGTCATCTGTGTTTTTGGTAACACTTTACAATAAGAGTACAACAATTAACGTTAGTTAACGTTAGTTAATGCTGTTAACTGTAAAGAACTGATTTCAAGATATTGCTGTTGGTTTATAAAGCACTAAATGGTTTAGGGCCAAAACACATCTCTGATCTGCTGCTAAATTATGAACCATCCAGACCTCTTAGGTCGTCTGGGACAGGTCTGCTTTCTGCCCCCAGAGTCAAAACTAAACATGGAGAAGCAGCGTTTAGTTTTTATGCTCCACATGTCTGGAACAAACTCCCAGAAAACTGTAGATCTGCTGCGACTCTCAGTTCTTTTAAATCACAGCTGAAGACTTTTCTGTTTGCCGCTGCTTTCCATTAAACCACATTAAGGGTTAATATTTTACACTGCACTGTAACTTTTAACTTCCTGTTCTATCTTATTCTCCTTTTAGCTTCTTTTTTATTAATTGTTTTTATGTATGTTTTCTTGTGTTGCTTTTATATTGTTTTAATGCCTTTATGCGCTATGTAAAGCACTTTGAATTGCCTTGTCGCTGAAATGTGCTATAGCCTACAAATAAACTTGCCTTGCCTTGCCTTGCCTAATGGTTAATTAACTGTTAGTTAATGATTATTATGGCATTTACTAATGTTAATAATATCTACAATAACCCTTAAATAACAAATAAATTAATACCTTAGCATGAACAGCATTAGTAAATGATTCTTAGACACATTAGTTAACGGTTAGTTAACTGTTACTTAATGTTTCTTACCTGTTACTTAATGTTTATTACCTGTTACTTCATGTTTCTTACCTGTTACTTCATGTTTATTACAGCATTAACTAACATTAATTGTTGTACTCTTATTGTTAAGTGTTACCTGTATTTTTGGTGGTATTGTAGTCTGTGCATTATGTGCATTATGTATAAATATGTGCATTAATCTGAAGCACAAATCCATTCTGATCAAACCAGGTTGGCACCATTGGGATTTTAGGGGGTTGTCCTTTTCCATAACCCCCCCCCCCCCCCCCCCCCCCCCCCCCCACCCCACCCTTATATACTGAAACCCCAAAGGCTCATGGCAAGTTCTTTTTTTTTGAGTTACCTTGCAAATAATTTTTGCATTCCCTCGCTATATTTTGCGTTCTCCTGCAATACTTTACTTTTTCCGTTTCGTTCCCTCTGAGCTGTTTGTCTATTTCCTCTCTTGATCTGAAAATGCGTTTAAATACAGGGTGTCCATAAAGCCTCTTTACAATTTAACAAATTTATTACAAAAGCAAATGAATAGACAAATCTGTGGAAATTATTACAAAATGAGGAGTAGATATTGAAGTTTTTTTTTTTGTTTGTTTGTTTTTTGCCTCATTTAATATATGGGCACCATCAGTTGCATGAAGCTGCAGCAGAGCCTCGTCAATGGCGGCAACGGCAGCAGTGATCTTTTCCTTCAGGTCCAATGTGATTAAAAACTTTGATAACCACTGAGCACATAGAACAAATCTGGTTAAATTATCTCATCAGTTGCTTTTGTAATCGATTTTTTAAATTGTAAAGAGACTTTGTGGGCACCCTGTACTTTCACTGATCACATAGCCGCGCCTGTTGACCAGTGGTCTTATATCAGCAGAATTAACGGCCAGTTTAAAGTCAAATTTAATGAGCTGATCCATACTGGGACGCTGCACCGCTGCACTGGGAGCAGCTGAGTGGAAACAGACATGCGGCTCAGAGGAACGGACGCAGAAAAGTACTGGAATATTGTGAGGTAACACATAAAAAAAACAAAAAAAAAAAAAAAAAAAACTCGCCATGACCCTTTGGGGGCTCCATACTTACACCTCACAGTTCTTATGGGAATCATGTTTTTCCCTCCCAAACGTCTCAAACTATCAGACATAACCGCACACTACAGGTGTGGTTATGTGTGGTGTGTTCAAATGTTCTTTTTATTGTGAAGCACTTTGAGCTGCAATTCTTGTATGAAAGGTGCTATACAAATTAAGTTTTATTATTATTATAATTATTACGTCACTCCAGCTGTTATTAAAGGTGTGGTTTTGTCAGGTGAGGACTCCAAAGCAGAGAGAAGGTTTTTGAAGATTGTAAATGTCATGTTAGAGCTCCTCAGTGTCCAAAACAACCAAAACATTGAATGAATCATGTTTATTTTATGTTTATCCGCCTGTCCCTGTTAAATGAGATTAAATTCAACATTGAAATGGGTCAAACTGACTCCAAAGACAATAGGACGGTTAATGTAGCCCACATGCACCCACATGCTACATGTGTGTGTGTGTGTTTATTAGCAGACTGGAAGTGTGTGTAAATCCTGTAAGCCGTAATAACACATGAGCCCAAACACCGACCGTCCTGAAAGATAAAACCACCAGAGAACATGAACATCATGGTTCACGCAGCGCAGCACGTCTCCCCTGTGGTCCTGTGGGCTGAAGGGGGCGGTGCAGCTCTGCTGACAGGTGATGTGTCACCTTGACAACGCACTGAAACACCAGCTGATGTTACCTGGCAGAGCGCGGGCGCACACCGGCTCCGACAGCTCCGACGCTCGGCCCACGCCGGCGCCGTTGACGGCGCGAACTCTGAACACGTAGGACTCGCCTTCCTCCAGACCGCTCACCTGCAGACCGAGAGCACAGCGTCACACACACGACGTCTGCACACACCGTCTGCACACAGGCCGTCTGCACACACACACACAGGCCGTCTGCACACACCGTCTGCACACACACACCATCTGCACACAGCGTCACACACACGACGTCTGCACACACCGTCTGCACACACACACCATCTGCACACAGCGTCACACACACGACGTCTGCACACACCGTCTGCACACACACACGCTGTATGCACACACACACACACACGCCGTCTGCACACACACGCCGCCTGCACACACACGCCGCCTGCACACACACGCCGCCTGCACACAGCGTCACACACAGGCCGTCTGCACACAGCGTCACACACAGGCCGTCTGCACACACACACGCGCCGTCTGCACACACACACGCGCCGTCTGCACACACACACACGCGCCGTCTGCACACACACACGCGCCGTCTGCACACACACACGCGCCGTCTGCACACACACACGCGCCGTCTGCACACACCTTTACACACAGGCCGTCTGCACACACACACACAGACCGTCTGCACACACACACACAGGCCGTCTGCACACACACACACAGGCCGTCTACACACATCATCACACAGCCTTAGTTATTACAGACGCAGCTTTCACACACATTACGTGTATATTTTCCTAATTTCACTGCTTTCAAAGCCTCTTAATGCTCAAGATGGTGATTCATTTTTTTTTAAATGCCCTAAGAATCAGCTGATTTGAATCTGAATCTGCCTCAGAGCCCATATGTACACACTGGGTTAGGGTTAGGATTAGGGTTAGGATTAGGATTAGGGTCAGGGTCAGGGTCTGGGCCTCACCTGCAGGTAACGGTGGTTAACGGCTTCCTCCGTCAGGGAGACAAACTCGGTGGAGCCTTTCTTCGCCATGTCCACGAGGTATCCGGAGACGGGACTCGCCCCGGTGTAGACCGGAGCTTTCCACAGCAGGACCAGGGTGTGACTCCTGACCTCGCTGAAGCCCAGGTCGTAGGCCGGACCTGGACGACAAAACACACACGAGGGTGACGACAAGGAGAGCATCTGAGGAGGAAGGTCTACAGGAGGTCTGAGGTTTGGCTGCATATCAAGGTTTATGATGACGTGTGCTCTGTAACTCTTAAACTGCTTTTACAAGAGCCTTTAAAATATCAACCTGCATAACCTGGATAAAAAAATGGATGTCCAGCTAAAATCAAAGTTCTTCTCACAGTTCCTGGAAAATCAGTAGCTTGGAAATTGGATGTTTTCTTTGATTCACAGAATATTTTTGCTCTGATGATGGACTAAACTGCAGCCCATTTTGAATCAGAAGAGCCGTTTATTCTCTTCTGTTATCTAGGACTTTTATTGACCTTTAAGTCTTTAAGACACAGCTCATGATAACCTGAGATTGACATGGAAAGTAAATTCAGATTTTACACCGTCGAGTTGAGTGAGTTAATCAAAGCAGAGGCCCTACAGAGCGTGGTGCAGGGGCATTTACCATGTCTCCAAGTCCATTTTTGCTATTTTAATGGCAGAACAAACAGTGGTTGGGCCAGGTGCAGGGTTCAAAAGTCTCTTCATTAATCATGGGTGTGATTTGGGTGTAACATGCACAAAGTGAAAGTGCACGTGCAGATCATCTACGGCCACCATGACTGTCTTGATAATGAGCTTCAGATAACAGAGAAACCTGCAGCACTGACTTCAGAGCTGCTGTTTGTTGGGGTGCAACGACACTCGGAAGTGACTTTACTGTTTCCACAAGGGGGCGCTGGACGGGGAAATGACAACCGAGCCGCTTGGAAACTAGAAAAGACACTTGGCGTCACGTTTGGCACCACTTTGTGCCGCGTGTGAGACGAGCCCTAAAGTCTCTGTTCTAAATTCATCTTGTTCATCTTGTTCCTTTCATCCTGACGTTGTTTATTCATAATCTCCACACTGCAATCTCACTGATGGTATGTACAGGTATATTTATGTATGTATATATGCAGGGGCGCTGTATATGGGGGAAAAGTTAGGACAATTCCAAGGGCCCTTGCCTGACAGGGGCCCCAAAAAATAGATAAAATCTAATAAAATTATTAAATAAAATTATTAAACCATCATCAAGTAAATATATATATATATATATATATTTTTTTTTTTCATGGGGCCCAAAATTCCTGCCGGCGCCCCTGTATATATGTATATGTGTATACATACAGTATGTATACAGTATATATTCTTATTTTATTTTTTATTTAATACATCTTGTGTTTTTTTTTTTATATACAGAAATTACAGATGAGCAAATTATTTTCTGTCTGATTAGAATGAAATGGACATTATGATGAAATAGAGATTAGGGGGTAGGATTAAATAAGTTTTACTTCTTCCTACTCCTTTTCGAGCATGTTAATGATAAGAGATGCATTTTATTTTCTTTTTCTTTATTTTACTTTACTTTTGGACCTTTGTTTTCTTTTTTACCTTTATTTAGTACTGGTTATTATTATTTTGTTTGTTTTACTGCTGTTATGTTCGAAATAAAGATCTCAATCAATCAATCAATCAATCAGTCACTTGTTTGCTGCTGCAGAAAACAGAAAACCAGAACGCCACAGTTCATTTTAAAGGACGTGAGAAGCAGCGAAACGTCTGCTACCTGGCTCCGCCATCGTCCAGGCTTCACATTTCATCGGGTGGCTGGGAGCGGAGGGCACGCCGACGCCGGCCATGTTGGCGGCCTGGACCTTGAACTCATAGAAAATTCCCGCCGTCAGATTATCAACCTGAAATCAGAGAGAAAGTAGATCCGGATTATTCAAACAGGGGCAGAAAACAAGTCAAAATGATGGCATCAAAACTGACTTAACAAAACACAATAAGAAAATTATTAAACCGCTCAGCTGCTGGTCGACTCCACCGGGAAGAAACCAGCAGTGTGTTTTTTTTTTTTTTTTTTTTTTTTTTTTTTTTTTGGTCGTCCGTCACACTTACAGTGCAGATCCTCTCCTTGATGCCCGACAGGTTCACCTCCTTCCAGTCCAGCGTGTCGGCGTCGCGCTTGTCGATGTAGTAATTGTTGATCTTGGAGCCGCCGCAGTGTTTGGGGCTCTTCCAGGCCAGAGTCATGGACGAGCCGTCACAGCTCAGCATGGTGATGCCGAACGGTGCGCTGGGCGTCGCTGAATCACAGGGTTTCACGTTTATTAGGGATTCAAGGATTCAAGGAACTTTATTGTCATACCAGCTCACATTTACATGCTAGTGGCACGAAATTAGCACTCAGGTCCCGGTATAAGCCTAAATAAATAAATAAAGCAGGGTAAGAAAAGAAGTGTAAATATAGAATATAAGTATATATAGAATATAGAATATAAGTATAAACAGTATATATAAACAATATGTGTGAATATAAACAGTATGTATAACTATAAACAGTATATATAAATAAATATAAACAGCGTATGTAAATATAAATATAAATAGTATATATATATATAATAAATATAAATAAACAGCCTATGTATATAAGTAGTATATGTATAATAAATATAAAATATATATATAAACAATAAATAATAAATATAAAAATATAAAAATATAAAGAAAAATATAAACAGCCTATATAAATATAAACGGTATATATATATATATATATATATATATATATATATATACATACATATAATATAAACAATGTATATGAATATAAAATGGACCAAGCCACAGAACCTGACGCCCGGTACTGGGATTCAGGAGCTGCAGACTATTATTAATAAATTAGATCAATTATCAACTAAATACTATCAATTAACTTTGCATTTTAGGGCACTTAACTGACACCCTTACTTGTAAACTTACTGCACATTAGCATTTTATGCATTTAACCCCTTATTTACACCAAATCATAAGCAATTGTGCTAGAAAGTTCATTTTACGACATTTTAAGACATTTAAGTTCAATAGTGCCCTGTAATAATAAGAAAGCACATAAATTCAGTTTTGTTTTTTGAATTAAAGTTTGCATGTTAGTTAAAAATTGTGCCAAAACCTACGAGTATCACTTGAGAAAACACTGTAGAGAATAAGCATGGCTGAGTAATTGTGGTTTCACCTGTCAGCAGTGTTTTGCAACACAGGTGTTGTGCAATCTACCACAGCAGTGCTCCTCGTGCACAGTGACCCTGATAAAACTGTGACTGAAAAGCACAATGCAGCGTGGAGGTGGGGGGAGTGGGAGCGGGGCAGAAGTGTGCCGAGGGATTCTCATTCGAGGGGAAATTGAAAATGAGATTTACTGTCATTAACGTGGCAGTTTGATACATACCGTAATCCACCCACCCGCCTAGGCAGAACACAGATCATTAAAACAAAGACACATTGTGTTTGTGATACTGCAGTAATCGTGTGAAATCACCTCTTTAACACGTTTTAAATTCACACCTGACATCTTCTATTGTTTAGCTAGTTGGCTTGTATTCAATACTACTTGTAAGTGCTTTACAGGTCATGTTTCGTAACGTTGCTTACAAACAGGGTTTATTGTCAGCGTCATGAGGAGCAGCTTACCGAGGGCCGGCTCCACGGCGATGGGAGACGACTCCTGAGACTCGTCGCTGAGGCCGTACACGTTCACGGCCTGGACTCTGAACACGTACGTCTCTCCTGGGATCAGGCCGTGCACCACAAACCTGCAAACGCGCAGAAACAGTCACATCATAACCGCTGACCGCTGGTCACCATCGCTTCATGCACCGTCACTGCATGAAGGAACCGTCATCCATCTACTACTGCATCAATCCATCTGACTACTGCATGAGTTATCTAGCTACTGAATAGATAGATAGATAGATAGATCTTTATTGTCATTGCACAATCATATACGGTATAATAATGCAACGAAATTAGGGCTCAGTACTTTCGGTGCAGGGGAGAGTAGAAAGCATCACAGAAGAATCAACAGCACCTTGTTTATGTACATAACACAGCCCCCTCTCCAGGCTATTATTTTATTTTATTTTATTTTATTTTATTTTATTTTATTTTATTTTATTTATTTTTTAATTTATTTTTTAATTTGACTTGATATAATTAATCTATTTCATTTTATTTTATTTTATTTTTTAATTTATTTTAATTTGACTTGATATAATTAATCTATTTTATTTTATTTTATTTTAACTCGATTTAATTTAATTTAATTTTTATTTAACTGATTAAAAAATCATTTTATATTATTTTAATTTTTAATGTTGTGTTTTGCCTAATTTGTCAGGATGACTAAACAATGACTTTTGTCTAGTGTGTAGTGCACAGGCTGTTGTTTCAGGCTCAGGCTATTTTTCTGTAGGCTACAAATATGGTGTGCATTTCTAATCTCTAATTTGGACTGAGTGTATTTATTGTATTGTGTGTAATTACTATACTGAAGAGAGAAAGAGAACAAGAAAAAGGAAAGGAAGTAAGTAAGTAAGTATGTACCTGCCTATCTATCTGATTTCCCTTTAAATTACACATTCCTGATGCTGTTATCCAGATTTACGTAGTCATCTGAAAGACCTTGTTTTTGTGTGTGTGTGTGTGTGTGTGTTTTAATTATGTCCAATCTTTGGTGCTAAGACGATGGTCCCTCATAGCCCTGGACAAAAAAATTAAAGCTTCTTTGCTCCTGTCACAGTCGTGCATATGGAAATGGAAGGTAAATCTCATTATTTTGGACAGTTGCTGAGAAAATTGAGATTGCACCAAGGTTATTACAGGTAACTAAAACTTAACTAAAACTATAGCTGTGGAAAAAAAAGTTACAGATAACTGAAATAACGATTAAAAACTAGACTTTAGGGAAAAAAATAAAACCACCTGAAACAATCTTAGTTTCAAGAAAATACTTAGAAGAGCTATAATACAGAAGGAAGTTGTTGTAGATTGACACTATTTATTTTTTTTTTTGTCAGTTAATTGTATTCTGTTATGAGTAATAGATGTTTATTGTATTATGCTTATTTGATTTCAATTTAGTAATTACTATATGGATATATGTTCTATTTTTGTTTACTTCTGTATGTATTTTATGTCTGTTATATTTTGTTTATCATTCTTTGTTATTTAGGATGATAGTTGTTGTTTTCTTTTCCTTTGATATATGTGTGACTGTATATGTTACATGTTCTTTAATTTGTTTTTGTTTTTTTTTTATTAGGTTTTGCTTGTAAATCTTTTAATTGTATTGTATTTTTTATTTGACCCCAGGAAGAATAGTCACTACTGAGGCAGTGACTAATGGGGATCAACAATAAACAATAAACAATAAACAATCTTGTGCACTTACAAAACTAACTAAAACCTCTGGAACACTGATAGTTTTTGGGGGAAAATGGTTTTACATTGTAAGTGACTGACTCGCACACGACATGAGAAAGCAGTGTGTGTCTCTGAAACACACTCAGAGGCGTACCGGGTGTGTTTGAAGGGCTTGTGGTTGCAGGGGAACCACTGCTTGGAGCCCGCCGCGCGGCCGTCGATGTAGTAGCCCATGAGGTTCTGGGTGTGTTTGGGAGGATCCCACTGCACAAACACAGACGACTTGGTGTTCCTGGTGGCCATCACCTGGCCGGGGGCGGAGGGCACACCTGTTTCACAACCAGAACCAGAACCACAAACACTTGAGTGATCCCGGAGGGGAAACTGGGTCCGCTGCAGGTCCTCAAACTCTCAAGAGAAGAATATAAGCTGTTGGGGAAAACCTTGTATCTCCAGTTTTCAGTTTTAGCTTAATTTGAGTATTTCCATCCTCCGCTATGGGTCCAGAAAGTTCTGAAGCCCTTGTGGTTATGAAACCTTTAAGAAACAAATTATATAAACTGTAAAATGTGCAGTTGTCAACCAAGTCAACCAAGACTGTTTTCCTTAGTTTCTGAAAAGTTGATATTATGGAGATACAAGGTTTTGGTTGGACAGTAGCGATAAGTGAAATTACAAGAAACAGAAAAAGAAATAGGAAATAAATTTTTAAAAATGTGCATTAGATTTTTTTTAAAGTATGTGAATAATGTGTAACATGTAAAATATCAACTATAACTAAAATATCAAAATATCAATATGTAAAATGTCAACATGTAAAATATGGACGATCCAACCTTTAAGGTGCAGACAATTCCCTCAGAAAACATCTTTTGTTTTCTTTATGTGTTCTGTCTGTCATTTTATATCAACTTTATGACACTTTTACATCTATTTAGAAGCAGCATACATCTTATTTTGGGGTAAAACTCTTCATTTGCAGCACATCCAGTGACAATTTAAAGCAGCAAGTATGCAGATTATAGCCTAATTTAAAAAAAAAAAAAAAAAAATTACAAGGAAAGAGGCCACTTTGCTCCAGAGCTGAGTAAACACTAAACTTCAAATAATTTTCAGTGTTTGTGTCGTTAAAGTGCACAGAGGACCAGAGTGCTGGAGTTTATTTATCACACCAGGATGACTGAGACAGAGTCAGAGGAGCTGTCAATCACAGCAGCGGTTCTCAAATGGAGGTATGCACGCCCCTAGGGGTACGCTGGAGTACTGCAGGGGGCATGTGAGATTTTTTAAAACTGTTGATTTACAAATATCAGTCATGCATAATTTCTAAAATGATAAGCCTATGCTTTAAGTTCTATAAAACAAACAAACAAACAAACAAACTGTGAATGTCAGTTTGATAAATCACATGTTCTCTTCAGTTTTCACATGTGATTGGCAGCTCAGGCTCCTGCGTGTCGTTGTATCGCCATGGTGACGTAAAACGTGACACTGCCATGCTTTCCTCTGGTGGATCAGCGGGTGTACTACACGCAGCGTCACAGGACTGTTCACTAACCCGACTAAAGAAACAAGTCAACCTTATGGCACCCGCACAGCAAACCCCACCCATCTGCTTCTCCACGAGAGGTAAAACAAATGCTCAGAGTTTCTAGATACTGTGAAGTCTGTTCTGTGCACTGCTGAAAGAAAAACATTCAAGATCACGTCCTTGTTGTGTTTTCAGTGAAACATGACGAAACAAATCGAATCTGTGCAGACTGGAGGTGCAGGTGATCAAACGTGGATAATATTGTGCGTGTAAATCAGCCTTAGCATTTGTTTTAAACTGCTAAGAGCACCAGGGGGGTGGAGTTTACCTGCATAAGCACAATTTTGATCAGTTTCTGTGCCGTCAATCATAGAAAACTATGTCAAATTTAATTTTAAAGACTCCAAACTTTGTTCCGCCTCACCCCTCTGGTGCTGCACACAGGATAAAACAGACACCAAATTATTATTTTAAAAAATACTCCTTTGCACTCGTCTGCTCTGACCATCACTCGTGGTTTAGGTGCGACAAACACACAGAGAGGAAGAGGAAGGTGTGTCATTACAGGAGTGTGACAGTCAGAGTCTGTGAGAAACCACTCAGGTGTGTTTTTACGGTACGTACCGACCGGACGCTCGATGCCTGAAACACACAGGTACACGTTCTCATCTCAACAAAAGGCGAAATTGAGAATTAAATATCAGTTTGGACGTGTGTTTACAGCGTATCTGAATACGTTTGCATTAAGTCTGTTTGCTCATACTTCCTCACACTTGTGTATATTTCTGTGTGTGCAAATGTATATCCATGTTTCTGTGAGTATATTTGGGTTAGACCAATATACTTTGTCAATACACTGGAACAATACCAAGCTTTTCTTAAATATCAAGTATTGATCTGTCATGGCCGTCCACCAAGACTAAGGCATTTTATTTTCTGTATTTTTTTTTAATTTCTCATTTTTTTGCACTAATGTTCCTTACAAATGCATTCTTAATGACACCAATTCTGATGAACAGCTGATGAAATTTTTCAGTCATAAAAAAAGATCAAAATGTGAATTTACATGTGAGTTGCAGCTTTTGTGATACGAAAATGTCGGAATCAGCCTTCACAAACTAATTTGGGGAAAATCGTCATGTGCATGTGTATTTGTGTTTTCATGTGTGTGTGTGTGTGTGTGTGTGTGTGCGGTAAACCCCGGCCCTTACCCTGTTCATCCACCTTCTGGATGGGCTCAGTGGGCTCCGAGGCCTCGCTGGAGCCGTACATGTTGACCGAAAACACTCGGAACTGGTACTTTTTCCCCTCTTCCAAATCAAAAACCGGGTAACGGGGCGAGTGCAGTTTGACTGCCGTGTTGATCTTCTGCCACGCTCCAGTGCCCGCTAAGCACTGTGGGAGAGTCGGAGGGAGGAGGGGGGGCAAGGGGAAAAGGCACAGCCACATCCTCATCATAACGCAAAAACACACAGAGGGGCTTCCAATCTACAGTCCATGTGTTGATGCAGAGTTGGGGCTCAAAGCTATTTCGATCTGTCAAATTGAACCCTAACTTTAACTCTAACCTGTGCCAACTATTGATAATATAAATATGCATAACATCAAAATGCTAATTTGAGGCGCTAAATTTGAATTTCAGATTAAAAAGTGTGTGCACACCACAGCCTGGGTGTGGCCACGGGTGAGTTAAAGGGAAACTGCGATTCTCAGGTGCCAGACCTGCAGCTACCAACCAGCTTTAGCTCTTCACTCATCATCTACTCATTTCTTATATAGGATTTTATTCTCAGTAGCTGCATTTACATGGACCCTAATATTCCACTAATAATCAGAATAACAACCCGGTCAGAGAAAAAAATGACAGAATGAAGGAAGGAATTATCAATCGGGTTGAACAGGATGGTGTAAATCTTTGATAATCCGTTCAGCAAGAAAATATTAAAAACTCTTAATCTGCTGGTTTCTCTCTGGTTGGAATAAAGCTGCTATTTCTGCTCAGTTTGCCCCACGTGGGGGAACATCAGGTGACGGGACGAGTTTCCAGGAGGGCCAGAAACACAGCAGCACCAACACACAGCTGGTCTGTGGCTGATACAACTGTTTCTGTTGTAAAGATTAAATCTGTAAAGGCTTGTTGAGCAGCTCCGTGGCTGAAAGGCTGGAAACCACGAGTCGTTCAGACGAGTTGTTAGAAAAGACGAACGAAGCCGGAATCCAGTGAACCATCGAGCAAATCAAAAAGCTGCTGGAGGAGTTTGAAGGCTTCCTGTTACAAGAATAAAAGTCCAAACTGGCCAGCCAGGTTTCATTTTTACAGTCTGATGGACGACCTGATGGGGGCGCCACCTTAGCCTGGATTATATTTATATTTCCAGCAGATTAGACGCTTCCCAGCAGGTGGAGCCTCTGTACACAGTTCTGTTCTGATTAAAAGCTTTCTTTTTACAGCAAAGCTTTTATCACTTTATTCAGCCTCCGTGTTAAACAGTGAAGCTGGAATCTCTAATCAGAACGATTTTAATCCGGCTGAAGAGATTCTGTCCATGTAACTGCAGCTCGTCAGTCGAGAAAGCAAACCTAAACCTTCCTCTGTGGTTAAACGTTGAGCCCCAACAATGCCTGCATGGTGTGCCAAAGTTCCTCTAATATTACAAAGGCACAGAAAGCAAATTTACTGTCCGGGCGACGGGGAGGCGACACACACCTTCTCGATGACGTACCACAGCGGAGCCCGGCCGCGAGGGCTGGGCGGCTTCCAGCTCAGCACCACGTACGATTTGAAAATCTCGGACGCGTGAACGCCGGTGGGCTCCCCCGGGATCGTTACGTAGCCTGGATGGGAGTGAACCGAGTTGAGGCAAACAAACAGACGCAGCCCGTGCAGAAGTCCACCTTCATCTGTTTCCACTGCTTCGCACTTTTTAAAATAAATCTTACAGAGAAGAGCCAGTTTGTGTCTCATTATTAGTTTGTTACCAGACATTTTCTTGCAAATTTCAATGTCTGAAAAGAGACTAAACTTCACACACTGATGTTTCTTTTTTCAAATATTCCTTGGCTCAGAAAAAGAAAAATATTTTTTGTTTTGCAAGTTAATATAGTTTCATTGAAAGGGAATGTAAAGGGTATATGAATGAATTTGAGGACTAACTTTGGACCGGATCCTGATTTATTTGGCGAACAGCAGCAGCTCCTCTGATATAAATGAGGTAAACCTGCTGAGTCGAGGTTTTCCAGTTTAAACGCTACAATCCGTCTTGATTGGTTGGATTTCAGTAATGGTTTAGCGAGGGAGCCAGTCAGGATCAAATGCAGTTGTGATGCGTTTCCTGTAGTTTTGCTGCATTCAGGTCGTCCTCGCCGACTCGTACGAGTTGACGAGGACGACCTGAACGCACCACGACTCCGAAACCTCTGAAATCCAAAAAATGATCTTTGAAAAGCCAACAACTGCACATTTAACTAAAACAGAGTCAAAAATTTTAACAACGTCTCTACTGTAATCCTTGTTATTTGTATAAAAATGCAGAAACATAAGGAATGTTTTAATTCAATAATGTGGGACTTCTGCAGCGGCTGCATCTGTAAAACAACATCAGTTTGTCTGTGACTGATCAGGTTGGTTATGAACGTCCAAACAAGAGTTTTAATTTTAAGTTTTTTTTTAGTTTTTAAATTAGTTTGCACTGCAGTGAAGAGTTAAATCAGAGATGAGAGGGATTCTCGACAGAGTTTGGAAACAGGAAATATTAAGTGTTTTAATGAAGAGGAAAAAGGGAAAAAGTTTGAGTTAATTTTAAAAAAGGATGGAAAATTAAGAGTTAGAGTGAAAATTGAATCACAGCAGCAGGAGAAGAGACGGAAAACGGTTTGGTGTTCATAAAGGATTATACAAAAAAGGTAAAGCAGATGGTATTAGTTTTGATATTTTTAGAGATATACTACGCTACTCTGATTTGTTCATTTGTGGAGTGTGAGGTGTAATTTTGTTTAATAAAATATTGATGTTTTTGCTTCATCATTGGAGTAAAGTAAGTCTTAAATCTACAGCCACTTTTTCAATAAACTGGCAACAGAGCTTTTCTATATTTATTCTATGTCAGCATTAGAGGTGTGGCTGTAAATTCAAGTCTTTTTTGCTATTTGCAAAGCACAATATGAAATCTGAAATGAAAAAAGAGGTATCAGATTTCACTGCAATCGTGTTGAAACAGAATTCAATCCTGATTTGTCTTGAATTTATCCCACATTTATTAATTTGAGGAGCTGCAGGAAGCCTCGGTCAATATCGGTCAGCTGTGAAGATGTTGAAGAGGGAACAATATGGATAACATTTACATTTTTACATCAAAATCCATATTTATTTACATTTTCCCCTCTATGTAAGATGTAAGTGTTGTCGTGATGGTGCTGATGGGACACGGAGAGGAAGACATTAGTGTTTGCTGGGAGTGAGGTTAAGACGAAGGAGGCCGGCACACCGTCGCACACCGCCCTACCTTCCAGGTCATCGTCCTTGATCACTATGTCCTGCCTTCCACCCATTTTAATCACTGTTTGCGGAGAACATGACAGATCCGTTAGAGAACGTGGGGATCTCCGCGCCGGGGGCATTTCAGTAATTACCTTCCTCTTTACCTTGCAGCCTCTCGCTCTCGGTCGGGTCGAGGGCGGTCACCTTGTCCGACTTGCGGGACGGCCTGCTGATGCCGGCGCTGTTCACGGCCCGGACCCGGAAGTGGTAGGTGCGGCCCACGCTCAGGCCGTGCACCGGGTATTTACAAACCTTGACGGGGGAGTCGTTGCACTGGACCCAGGTGTCGCTGCCGGCCTCGCACCTGTTGACGAGGATTTATGCACAATTTACTTACACTTGCTGCAGTGTGTGAACATATTAGCATCTGTGTATAATTTAGTGTAACAGTGTGAGTGTAATTCAGCGTTGCATTGTCCAAAATACACTGCAGTGCACTAATTACTACGGTGTAAAAACTGTTTAATATCTGCTGTATGCGAGCCATCTAACCACACACTGATGAAATAATTATTACTTTTTATGTTTGTTTTAAATCATCTAAGTAGACTTTTGCCTTCGAAAGAATATTTGTTATTTGTTGTCATGTTGTTATCCCAAATCACTGAAGTAAACAAAAGGTATTTTTTTCCGAAAAAGACAAAATACAGGCAACTGGAAATGGTAGAGTTTTTTTTTTCTCCCTGATGTACAAAACAAACCGAACCTAAACTGAAATTGTGCCCCAAAATTGGCAAAACAAACCAATCCGTGGGTTTATTGAACCGTTACACCTCCTGCTAATTAACATAAGAACACGGCAGTGGTTATAGCAGCAAATGGGAAAAAAGAAAAATACACTTGAAATAAGAATAAAACAAGTAGGAGTCATACAAACATACGTCAATGAAAAACTAGAAAAATATAAATGAAATGTTTTGGATTGGAGCAGAACTTCCAGAGACAAGAATGCAAAATTTGTACGCTATGTAAAAATACCAACAATAAGAAATATATGTCATGTAAAATAAATGGAAACATGATAAAAAAAAAAAATACCAATATGTATGTGATATATAACAAATGAGGCGGACAAAGAAAATGGGATTTGATCTACAAAACGCAGAAATGGACAGAAAGATTGACACTGACACATTTTCCTCTTTTGTAGTGAAACATTCCCCGGGCCGCCATATGTTTTCAGCTATTCCCTTTGGCACAAATACGCCGTAATATGACTTTATTCACGTCTGGGTGCCAGATCCGGTCTATTAAAAGTTTTCCTGGCGTGCTGTCAAGGCGCGGCTCGCCGAACAGAACTCACTTATCCACAAAGTATCCGGTGATGGTCGGCTCGTTGGTGGTGTTTGGGGGTTTCCAGGCAACCAGCACATAGTCCTGGTTGATGTCATAGGCCTTGACGCTCATTGGTGCACCAGGGGCCCCGGCCGCAGAGGGAGGGGCGTCTAGGGAGCGAGGAAAAGAGGCCACAAGGAAGGAAGGAAGTGAGGAAGAAGAGATTAGAGACAGATCCTGAGAAGGGGTGGGAGATGGGTAAGTAGTAACATCAATAATTAAGTGATAATTAAAACAAAAGTGGACTGCTTGTTTTGTGATCTGTGTCTTCTGTGTTGTTTTTAATGATTGCACCTTCAATTGCAACCCGATCAAGCCGTTATCATGGAATCAGGTTTGAATCTTAAATCCCACATTAATAAGCTGATAAATGCAGCTTTCTTTCATTTAAGAAATACTGCAAAAGTATGGACGTTCCTATCCCGACAAGATGCCGAAAAACTAGTTCATGCATTTATTACAAGCAGATTAGACGACTGTTATGGCAATAAATTCAGAGCTCTCTGTCTTTTAAGATTGATTCTGAAGTTATTTTATGTGGTTGCAGGCTTTCAGTGGGTTAAGATTGGCCTATATTACTAATACTATGTCGTTTTATAATCCTTCATGGCCTTGTAGATCCTCTGCTGCTGGCTTTTTTAAATATAAACTGTCACGTAAATGAGAAAATCATCAGCAAAGCCTTTTTTAAATTATGTACAAAAATTATGGAATTCCCTACCCCGAGCTGTAAGAGATGCAAGCTCAGCTCAATTGTAAACGACAATTTAAAACTTATTTATTTGACACTACTTTTGACTAACTGTCACGCTTCTTTTGCCTTATTATTTTACTTTGTTCATTTTATTGTTTCTGTCTTCCCTTGTTTTAGATTTTCACATCTCCATTTGTTTTTACATATTTCACTGTTTCCATGTCTTTGTTTTATCTCCATTTTTTATACATCTTATTGATATTTGTTCTTGCTTGTGAGGCCTCTTTTGTTTGTTATTCAACTCATCGCCTGGTTTTATCGCGCAGTATTTGCACTTGTTTTAAAATTGCCTGTTTTTATTTTATTCTCTTGACTATTCACCTTATTGGAAAGCACTTTGAGCTACACCGCCTGTATGAAAAGTGCTATATAAATAAAGTATTATCATCATCAATATTATCATTATCATTATGATTAACCCTCTGCAGACATACGGCATGTTCATTTAGTGCTACAGAATGGTAAAATTTTACTGACGGCACCTTTAAGTAGCAGGAAACAACATCTGATTTGGACTCAGAGCCGTGCATGTGGCTCTCAGTCTGAGCTGCATGTCGGCTCATGTGCGTCTGCATGTTACGCAGAAGAAAAGTCAAAATCCTACAGTTATTATCTGCCTGTCACACGGAGATGATGTGGGGATTCAGCAGACAGGAGATATTGACAGATATGTGGGACATCTATAGAGAAAATTTTCCCTGTGGCGTTTTCTCGTGCTGCGGCACATCTTGAGATCAGGTTTGGTGGGAACTAAGTCGACTCTGACAGCAGCCAATCAGATCACAGCGAGGACACTTTGGACGGGATGAGACCGTAGTGTCCTACAGCTGTGATACATGCAAATAAACTCATTAAACATATCGTCTACATGCAAAGGTGAAAGGCCTTCAGATATTCTACCGATATATTTTATTTTGTATCACTCTTATAGGGTATGCATTTTTTTTGCATTGATCCACATTATTTATTATGTTACATGTGTTTAATATCTATCTATATAAAATGTCATCAACTTGTCATTCATCTTTCTACACTTCCATCCTATTCATCTTTCAAATTATTTACTAATTTACTTTGCTACTCATATCATGGACACTTTCCTGATGGTAATTATTACACTAATATCTTGAATTAAGCTGGTGAAACTCACTGATGTTTTAAAAATAAAATAAATAAAAGCAGTGTGGTGTGATCGGTCTTACCTTCGACGAACAGGTAGGCGCTGTGCTCGGCCGTCCCGTCCTTGGTGAATATGCGGAGGGTGTACAGGCCCTCGTCGTCCTTGGCCAGGTGGGGCAGCGTCAGCTTGGCAGCGCCGCCGCCCACCGTCATCTCTGCCAGCTTCCCGGGCTTCAGCAGCTTGTCTGCCGGGTGAGAACCAAGACACAGTCAGGAAAAGACCAGGATACATCATTTACCAACAGTTAGAGGTTGTTAGAGGAGGGAGAAACTAATAATATTTACCTTTATGTTACTGTAACCGAGTAGCTTTTGACCAATTTTTTTTTTAGTAGTCAGTAAGTTTTGTCCTTCACTACTTTTAAATCAGATCCATTACAGAGAAACTAATGATCAATGACAGACTGTGGAACCTTTCACAATAAAAGCTCATTCACATAGAGGAGAAGAGGAACCTTTGGATTTGGAAATGACAACAAAACCAACAAAATAGAAGCCTATTTTGCTGGTTTTGTTGTCATTTCCAAATTTCACAATAAAAGCTGCACCATATGGAAGGAATGACCATTTAGACTCAACTGCTGTGCTTATACTACATGTGTCGGTTGAGTCTACAGGGTCCTCACTTCAGTTTTAGTGTAATGTCCCTTTAAAAGCATGTAGTGTGCAGCGTGTTTGCTCCTCCTTTTCTAACTGCATGGAAAAGATCCCAGCTAACACAGTTACTGTTTGGAAAAAGGAGCTCAGTCACTTTTACTGCCAGGACATTTGACATGAGACACTTTGGACTTTTACTGCAGGAGATTTTTACTGCACTACTTCTACTTCTACTGCAGTCACATACCAGCAGAGGAACAGTACTTCTACTTCTACTGCAGTCACATACCAGCAGAGGAACAGTACTTCTACTTCTACTGCAGTAGCAGTGT
Source organism: Myripristis murdjan (assembly GCF_902150065.1). Classification (NCBI taxonomy): domain Eukaryota; kingdom Metazoa; phylum Chordata; class Actinopteri; order Holocentriformes; family Holocentridae; genus Myripristis; species Myripristis murdjan. The sequence goes on along the minus strand of NC_043980.1, from coordinate 5,651,751 downwards.
GTAGTACTCTTTCCACTACTGATGCTTGATAGGACGTCGGTTCAAGCCCCTATGTTAACAAACATCCACCTTGCTTAAGTGTCCTTGAGCAAAATGTTGAAATCCCATCAACTTCAGGGCTGCTGAGCCTGACCTTTGACCTCCCTGTTCTCACCCTTGTGTTTTTTTTTTTTTTTTTTTTTCAATAATCAGATGATAATCAGGTGAAGAGTCAAACAGGGAGAGCCTGTATTTCCCACTGTGGTTTCCCTAATTAAATAAAGTTAAATAAAAATTAAAATGTGCTCCATGACTCGCTGACCTCCTCAGGTTCAGATGTGCCGACATGGTGCCAAGGTTACTACAGTTCACTAAAACTAAACTAAAAACTAAAACGAGGTGTGAAAAAAACAGTGCCAATATTAGAGTACATACAAAAACTAAAACTAATAAAAACTAATAAAAACTAAATAAAAACTAAACTAAAACTAAACCTTTTTAAACAATAAAAGAGCAAACCTATTCTGGAGACTAATTAAACTAAACTGAACTGAAAACCAAAATTAAAAACAAATAAAAATAAAATCTAATGAAAAATCCAAAACTGTAATAACTCTCTCTGCACACTCATTTCCTCAATGCAGCGATACTTCATTCAACACAATAAACATCTGATTTGTCAGTGAATCCTTTACAAGAGCCTCGGTGAGGGGTAGATTATTTGTTGGAAGGCTTTTTTTCCCCCAGTGCATTAAAATAATATCAGGCACGGTGCCGCGGGAGCTTGGAGGTGTTGATCGTGTTCAGAAAAGGTTCCTCATATTTGAAAGCCTGGGATGAGCATGAAAAGAGAACATGAGTCTGACTGATCTTTTCTTTCTCTCTCTGTTTACTTATTTTGTTTGTTTATGTTCTTTAAAATAAATAAACAAAGTGAAATCTTTACCTTTACCTTGGTCATGAAGAAATGACAGTGTTGTCTATTTATGTGTTGGTGAGTTATAATCCCAGGAGGAACGGGTCATAAGACAAGACATGAGATTAAAATTAATTGATTGCTTGCTAATTAATTAACAACTGCTGAAGTGAGTTTAAGCAAAGCACATCTCCACTTGCTGCGGTGAAGCTGCTCAGCAACCGACGGCAGAAAACTGCAGTGGTGGAAAGAGTACTACAAACTGCTACTGCAGTAGAAGTAGAGGTACTACAAACTACATTCTTTAAAAGGGGCATTACGCTAAACTGAAGGACCCTGGTGCAGCTTTTATTGTGAAATTTGGAAATTTGAAAGGTTTCACAATCTGTCATTGATTATTTGTTCTCTGTTATGAATCTGATTTAATACTAACAAAAAAGACAAACCAAAAGCTACTCAGTTACAGTAACATGAGGTAAATGTCATTAGTTGCTTCCAGCCCTGTTACCCTATGCAGCTCCCAGGTAAGAGCACCTGTCTGGGCAAACACGCTCCGTCAGCTTCCCCTGGATAAATAAAAGTTAGAAAAACAAAAGTGTGCGATGACTCCATGAGAAATGCCACACCCTGTCCGCTCTCATCAGCTGATGTTTGTGTGAACATGATGTGGCGATAAAACTGTTTCCTGTTAATAATAAATGTTGTTTTTGCAGTGGAAATTATTTGGATTGATAAGTGCTGACTGAACAGTAGAGCTGGCGTGGCTTTTTGAAAATATCTAAACAGGGGAAAGTCTGACTCGTGTGCACTGATAGAAACACCAGCACAGCTACACTGACAGTTACTGTTGTTACTATTGAGCTTCAATCATGTATTTGTTTTGTTTTAATTATGTGTTTTATGTGCATTCATACTGCCTTTGTACTTTTCCACATACCAAGTTTTTGTGGTGTAAAACTTGTAAAAAAAAAAAAAAAACACACAGATTTACAGTGAATACAGATGTGAAAAGTGCAGAAGTGCAAGGCAGAACCAGACCAAACAAAACGAGACAGAACAGAAAAAAAAGACAGAAAGAAAATGATGCTATTCGGATAAAAAAAAAAAAAGTTCAGCAAATAATTTGGTCAGACAGGGATGTCATGGGAACAATAAAGATCATTTTACAGTCACATGTGCAGGGGCGGATCTACCATGGTGGCATGAGGCGGCAGCAGCCACCCTAAGAACAGGCCTTGCCACCCCAGCTGCCACCTCAGTGTGGGCAAATTTAATAAAAAGAAAAAGAAAAAAGAAAGAAATGTTGTCTTTGGTTGGAAATTTACAAGACTGAAAATCGGCTGTCTGAGTGTAAGTGAATGTGGCGTAAGATGACGCAGCGGCAGTGGAGATAGAAACACTGATACAACAAGAATAAGCTCATTTTTACTTTTTGAGAAACAGAAATTAGAATCTGAAACGTGTCAGGTTTGTGGCTCTGGATTCAGTTTTGTTTGCTCATGAACAAAAGTAAAGATTTCTAATTCTTTCTTTCTTTCGGTCTATATGCCACCCTGTTCAACTTCCATGTCACCCTTTAGCCCCCTCACATGGTGTTGAGTATAATGAAAATGTCAGTCATATTTACGGTGATATATGTGAGTAATGGGGGTTGATAACTATGTATATGTAAATGAAAATCTGTGGTCTGTATGAGCAAAGTGAAGGTGTGGCTCTCTCACCGTCTCTGTACCACTGGGCGTGCGGTGGCAGGTTGGGCAGGTCGGGCACCACCACCATGGTGGACACCAGGCTGATGGAGCCGCCCTCCACGCCAAAGCTCACGCCGAACCGATCCAGCAGGGTGACCTCCAGCTTACTGGGATGGATCTCAGTCAGATGGGGCACTGAGCAGCAGGAAACAGCAAGTTAAACACACAATTTACTCAATTAAGGAAACAACAAATTGAAATTCAAAGGCCAGTGTTTCAGGAACACGGGCAAACCTTTCCGCAATCACTTTTTTTAAAAAATGTCTTATTACAGCTGTTAGTTTGAACTGCAGTTGTATTGAGTTTCACTGTCATGCCAGCAGTGATTTTGATAGGACAGATACAACATTTGTCAGATGGCAGGACAAATCTCTTCACTAATATCCACAGCCGTTCATAATCCTAATTTCAGAACAGGGAGGCTGGGAAGTGGGTCTCAATTTGGGGTCTCTCTAAATTGTCATTAAAGGAATACTCCCAGTGTTTTAGGCAAAATAGCGTTTTTCCAACTTGCCCAGACTTAAAATAGATGTTTGATACCATTTTCACCTCTGTACGTTGATTGGTTCAGCTCCTGTCGGTAGCATTTCATGTTAGCTTAGCATAATGAGTTGAAGTCTTTGGAAATCGTTAGCCTGGCTCCGTCAAAGTGAAAAAATGAACCTTACAGCATCTCTGAAGCTGTCTGATTTACACAGTGGATCATGTGGATTTGGTATTGAACATCTTGTCTCAGTCTGGGTATGCTGGAAAAAAAGGTTTTCCTTATTCCTTTAACCAAAAGAAAACAAACAACAACAATAAAAAAAACCCATGAGGTATAGTTGCATCTCTATTTAAAGCTGTGAATGTTTTACATCTTGCTGGAGGCTCGTCAGTATGTGCAAACTAAAAGCTGTGTGTGGCCTGCCATTAGAGTGCTGAGGACAGAGATCCCTCTTGTTTTTACCCTTTTAGAGGGACAACAAGCTCTCATAATACTTTCCGCTGGTTGTCAGGCCTCTGATACTGTTATTTACAGCCTCTGATCTCAAGTGGAGCTGGTGACGCCTGGGACCAATTCCAGTAGAAAATTCAGTCACCACCTCCTCCCCTTAACCCACCAATCCAACCAGATCCTCATCCCCATCCCCTTTTCCCTCTCACCTAGACCGAGGTGGCAGGACTCGGCTCCCCCTGCTGGTCCTAAGGGGAAAACTCAGTGTTAACACAAGTTCGATTTGAAAAATTTGCTGATTTTAATGTTGTGGTGGTGATAAAGAGCTGGAGGGCAACAGAGGACACAGTGACTCACTCCTGACGGTAACTTTAGCCTTGCTGGTAGCCGTGCCATGTTGGTTGGTTGCCACGGCACTGTACTCGGCAGTATCACTCACAATACACCTGCAAGACATGGCAGCATCGGACAGCGTCACATCACTGGCTGGAGAATATGAACATTAGAGCCCGACCGATAGACATCAACTGACTGATATCATCTGCAGATATCAGCTCGTCACAGATGCATCAATATCAGCGTACATCTTATCTGCTTATGCAAAAGAGAGGAGATTATTTCAACATAAATGAGAGCATTTAAAAAACAATGCTGACATCAGTTTATCCTGCAGACTCTGCTGTTTACAACATTTTATATAGCAGTAAATTGAGCAGCGATTCACATCTTTGCAGATGATGCTGTGTAATGTGTTAATAAGTTAACAAGTTCATAGTTCAATTGTAAAACATCACACCTTTATTACAACTATTTGAATACTAAATTCAGAGATTCCTTGCAACAAATGTGTGGTTGCATGTACATAAAAGTGACAAATATATCATCAGTACAAGTTTTTTTTTTAAACTCCTAAATATCGACATGAGTTTAAGCTCCAAGAATCCAGTATCCAGTACTAGTACTAGAGGCTGACCTGTAATGAACTTTTTTTTTTTTTTTTTTTTTTTTAATCATGGCCACTGTGAATACTTGAATCTCATTGGCTGAAGGGTATCCATTAATGAATGTCTTTTAAAAGTTATTTTCAAGACACCTCAAGCATCAGTCAGAACTTTAATCCACTGTTCTACATCAGTGCCAGCATATATAATCTTGCAGCTAATCATAACAACAATAATCTAACAGCTAAAACAGCTTAAAAACTACTGCGCTTTGACAAATCCATGATGTCTGCAGTGCCGTGGCTCAAGCTGATTAGCCAAACCAGCTGGTAGCCGGGCTGCTCCAGACATTAGTGTGACCCCAACAAAAATAGTGCCGGGAGAGCTTTTTTTATTTTCAGTGCATATTGCTCCCTGAATTAAATAACTCTCTATTTTTAAATTGTTGGCAAGGGGCCACAGTATAAACGCGATAATTCACTCTGAGCTGTCCGACTGGGACACACAGGGACACTTCACCGTGCATTATCTGATTATTCTACACCAGGATAGTTGGTGTTTATATATACGTCATCTATTACAAAAGCATCTGGACCTTCATCTTCATAAAGAGTGATATGCCAACTGATCTGAATTTTATATATTTCTCTATTTTGGGAACAACATTCTTCCTCAGCATTGCTCTGCTTTACATTCATATGCTAACAAATGTTCCCACACAAGTGAAACCATTTCTACTGCCGTCCATGAACCAGGAGGTGAGGCTGAAACGTCTTGCTCAAGTTCACTTTGGCAGAACCTCTTGAGGAGCACAGGGGAAAATGTTGCTCATTTATTTTTTTTTTCCAACTCACATCCCAGCTGGTGTGGACATTCAAAACCTGCAGCCCTCTGGTTGCAAGCCCACTGTCTTCACCTCTAGTAATGACAATGTGATACTTTATTGGTCCCTGCAGGGAAATTTTTCTTCTTCTTGCCCCCCATTTGGCATGTCAGATGGCAAGGTCAGCTTCACAGGAGCGTCCCCCAGAGTTCAAGAGTCCTGCTCAAGGACGCTGAAGTGGGTCAAATGTTTGCCAACACGAGGCCTTGAACAAGGATCCTCCAGTCTGTCGGAGCATTGGATCGCCCTGCCGCCAAGTTGAGCCAATGCCAGCCTGAAGTCGATGGTCGTAGCTGGGAGTCGCGTTAAATTTAATTAAAACTGAATTTGTCAGACTTCAGAAAGGGTTTGAGCACTAGAGTTTCCTTATGACATGCCCTTAATCTTTTGAATAAAGTTTGAGGTCCTTCACAGATTACCTCAATACTGTTTTCATTCAACCTTAAGACGAAAACTGGTTTCCCTTCCACCTTTATTTTAGTCATTTAAGTAGTTTTTCTTAATGAGTTATTTTTCTTTATCTTTGACTTACTGATTCATGATTTTTCCAATTCTTCCATTTTTTTCTTTAGGGATCATGGATATGATCTGTTTGGTTTGTGGGCACTGGTGGTAAGACTACTACAAATTCCTACTCAAGTAGAAGTACTGTTCCTCTGCTGGTATCTGACTGCAGTAGAAGTAGAAGTAGTGCAATAAAAATCTACTGCAGTAAAAATAAAAAATATCTCATTTAAAATGTCCTGGCAGTAAAAGTGACTGAGCTCCTTTTTCCAAACAGTAACTGTGTTAGCTGGGATCTTTTCCATGCAGTAATAGAAAAAAATATATGGTTCAAACCTTTTGAACTAACTTCTTGCCGTACTTATTACACATTTTTTTGCCCGTTAAGTCTAAATGGTCCTTGCTTCCATACAGTGCAGCTTTTATTGAGAAATTTGGAAAATGACAAAAAGTAGAACCGACAAAGTAGAAGCAGGTTCCTCCTCTCATCTTTGCTGATGGAGCTTTTATTGTGAAAGGTTCCACAATCTATCATTGATCATTTGTTCTCTGTAATGGATCTGATTTAAAATGTAGTGTACAATACAGAGCAAAAATGTACTGAGGTAAAAGTAAACTTACTGACCTTACAAAATATTCCAAAAAGCACAATTAAACGAGCAAAGCTACTTGGTTACAGTAACATGAGGAAATGTAATTAGTTACTTCCACCTCTGGTTGTGGGTGGGATGGTGTTTTGTTTTTTCAACATGGTTTTCATCCTCAGATCTTCCCTCTTGGATGATATGGGGTTCTACAGTCTTTGTTGCTGTTTTTGTGGACCTGAACTATCTGCACCAGTAACCTAATAAGCAGATTGAGCCCATTATAAACACTTGGCACCGCCACTGTGCAATGTTGAGTCTGAGATCTGAGCACGAGGAGCAGTTAAGCTCTTTCTTTCCTCAACAACATCCTCCCCCTCCATCTCCGCCTCTGCCTCCCCCTCCACCTCCTTCAAAGACCGGCTGTAAACTCCTCAAGTCCTCAAGTCAATGAGTCATTACGGCACACACGGCACGGGGCGCTGTCGCTTTTGAAAAATGACCTCACACGCTGAGATCGCGGTGAAAAGGAGGGCGTACTGAGATGAAGGCGGTGGCAGCGGCGGCGGCGCCCCGGTCGGTCGTGACGGGGATGCAAGAGGAGCCCGAGGGTGAGAATAGATGGAAGAAATGTGACCTTCACCCTGCAAGGAACTATTTTAAAGACGACACATTTTCTCAGCTGGTAGGAGGGCGAGGGCCATATGAACTGCTGTGGGCCTCAAGTCACTTTTTTTTTCCCTAATCAGTTTTTCCACATTATTCTTTTTGAACCAGAAAAAGAAAAATACTCTGTTTGTGTGGAGAGCAGGGAAGGACAGAGTTGGGGACACGAGTCTCCTCAGTGACCCTGTAAAGCAACAAATGAGGAGCGGAGATACCGAAGGCTTCAGCGTCACAGAGAAAGTGAGAGAGCAGGGGAAGGAATCTGAGGCTCGAATGACGCGAAGGTCAGCACTTCGACACCAACAGCTGAGAGGTCTTCAAGACGAACGCGGGGCCAACAGGCTGAGCTAAAGAAGAGATATGTAACCCCCCACTCCCAAAACTCTTTCCCCTCCCTCTCTCTCTCTCTCTCTCTGTCTCTTTCTATCTATCAAATGAAGACATAAAAATAAAACAACAGCTCATTTCACTTTGAATGCCATGCCCAAACAAAAGGTCTCAGTCATTCTCCCTCTTGCTGGTGTGGATTCATTTTAAAGTGTTGCAGAAGAAATTTTAGAAAAAACTCATCGTATTTCTAATCCTGCACTCTCAGTCTTTTGCCATTTCATTTCTTCTCCCTCTCTCTTGTTCACTCACTGTCTCACATCTCAGGATCTTACACATTTTGTAAATTTCGATCCACATGCACATGGGTTATTTTTCAGCCGTTTATCGTTGGTGAGTGCAGTTTTCTCAGGTTCGCCATCTGCCGTTTAGCACATGGTTTGTATTTCTCTCACCAGTTTCACTTTGTTATTTCCCGTGCACTGAGGGGATTTCCTCTCGACGCCAAAATGTCATTTGGGCAAATCGGGCCAGTGTGTAGCATCTCAGGTAAAGGAAATACACATTCTTTGTGATTCATTGTGTCTTAAACTTTTTTGTACAGATTTTGGTGACATATAAGCTGATATATATATAAGCTGCCGGGCGATAAGAAAACTACAGTGCACTTCATAGCTGAACATCAGTCTTACAACCTAACAGCAGGACTGACGACCACATGAAATCAAAGCCCCATCAAAGTCCCATATTAACTTGAGCTCCAAATTTCAGATTTCCATGACGTAAAAGAGATTAAATGGTTGGTTCTAAATGAGATGAGTCAAATCTGACACCAAATCAACTGGAAATAATGGAGTTTGATTGAAGCCCAGGGCTGACCAAACCAATATCGCCTTCATACATCAGATTTTCTTTGTTTTCAAATTTCTTTCTTTTCAAATTAAAAATGTGCAATGTCTGAGATTATAATAGAGTCACGTTAACCAGAGTTGTGTGAGGAGTGTGTTACCTGCTAATGATCAAACTGTGGACTCCATACTTGTTCTCCATCTTGTACTTTCCTGGGGTGCTCGGTGGGTCGATGGGGACTCCGTCCTTGTACCTGCAAACAGGCTGACAGTCAGTGAACTGGGAAGCAAACTGGGAAAACACATTTGAAAATGTGCACAGGGATCCCCTCCACAGGAACGTCTACTTTGTCAGTTCCTCCAAAAACAAAGAACACCAGATATTCGCAAAACGCTGATTAATACTGTCAGGCAACTGCGGCTAACATTGTAAAGTATTACAGGGAAATGTTTTGCTGTGTTCCTTGGTTTTGTTTAGGTGTGCTAATAATAATATCAAGCTATTTCTAGGGAAACCAAAAAATAAATGTGGTACTTTTTCCAAAGTTGGCAGCTCATGGCTAAAGAAATAGTCTGACTGACCAAAATAGACCTCAAAATATCACAACAGACCTGTATGATGGCAAAAACGAGGAGAAAATCAAGAAATTCAACTGGGATGTTGTTGCTTTCAATATTATGCTTTTAAACCACCAAAAACATCCCACTAACCCCACTTATCTCCACAATTTCTTTGAATAAAATGGCATTTTATTGATTGTAGTGGGCTGATTTGCTTTATTTAAACAAATTTCTACAAAAAAAAAAACCCTCTGAAACAAATGAAACTGCATTAGAGACAAGTGGGATTATCTCATCCCATTGGCAGATTTTCTTTCCATGCTTTAAGAAAAACAAGATTTTAAGACTGAATATGACACTACATGTCTCATTTAGTTGATAATTTTCTTGCATCGTATAGTGATAATGTTACAGATGATTCAGTGTATAAAAAATGGTGCTTGGTGTGATTTATCTGGCATAAAGAGATTTTTTTCATCCCCAAATGAAAATGTGGGCAATAAAAAAGCTGCAGCTCTTCTCAGTTTGTGTTACCGTTCCTTGAAGTGACAAGCAGGAGGATTTAAGCATATTTAACGTAATGCTATGCTTTTCTCCGCACTCTTTATTCCTTTATTAAAAAGGAGTACATGAGATGCGAATACTCTGACCATTTGACGACGGGCCTCGGGTATCCCTGCACGGTGCAGAACAGCTTGACGGGCGTCTTCTCCCAAACCGTGTGGGGCCGCAGGGCCACCAGGAAGTCTGGCATCCTGCGCACTTCCTCATGCAGCTCCACCCTCTTGGTCATCATGTCCTGAACCTGCAGGCAGCGCAGACACAGGAAACAGGTGAGTGTGAGCATGCAGAGGGATATTTATAGCCAGCAATGCCTATACTGCGCCTTGCAATGTCCTCGTGCAAAGTCCTGTCGTCCTTGTAATGCTCTGTGACACTCCTTTACAATCTCGATTACGCCGAGTATTGGCTGCTACAACACCACTGGTACATAAATACACAAAGTACATATTGCATTCTCTATTTGTTGTTATCCTATTTATGTATCTCCAAGTATTTAGTTAATTACTTAAAGGAATACTCCAACATTTTGGGCAAAATATCCTTTTCTGACCTCCCCAGACTGAGACAAGATGTTTGATAGCATTTTCACCTCTGTACGTCCAGTGGTTCAGTTCTTATGGGTTGCAATTTGTATTAGCTTAGCATAAAGAGTTGAAGTCTATGGGAGTCGTTAGCCTGGCTCATCGAGGTGAAAAAATAAACCTTACAGCCACTCTGACGCTGTCTTATTTACACAGTGCTTAATTCAAATCCACATGATCCAGTGTGTAAATAAGACAGACTCAGAGTGGCTGTAGGGTTTCGTTTTTCACTTTGATGGAAATAAGCTAACGACTCCCATAGACTTCAAGTCTTTATGCTAAGCTAACACTGAACCACTGGACATACAGAGGTGAAAATGCTATCAAACATCTTGTCTCAGTCCTGGTATTTCTTTGAATAGGTTGGTATAGTTTTATTACTTTTGTTTCTTTGTTTCTCGGTTGTATTATATGTTTTGTTTGAGTGCTATATGAATAAAGTATTAATTTTAATATTTATTATTCACTGTTACACAACAACCTGGTGTGTTATTTCAGGATTACTGTGCATCAGCTCATGGTCAGTCATCTCTTTTAAACTGCTGGTTGGGAAACAAAATAAGCTGTAAAGCTGCTTCTGGTGAGTCAACATGTAATTTTTCTAAGTACCTTACAGATTCTGAGTCCTGACGATGGACTGGGTTCACTCATTCAGTCCGAAGGATTACAACATCCCTTCTACATGACAGATGAGAAGCATTACCAAGGATAAAACCTGATTCAGTGGCATTAAAATGGATTGTACATCTGCAGGCGACTCATTTCGATGAAAGACGACACCGTTATGGACACTTTTATCAAAACATGCCGTCATCATCCACGTTTCCCAGATGCTGACATCATCATCATCATCATCATCATCATCCTCATCCTCATGAACAGACATGAAATCTACAGGGACCGGGGGGATTAGAGCGGTGAGGTCAGAGTGACAGAGTCAGACCTGTGTTTGTCTTTAATTTCAGCATCATCAGTCGCTTTACAGCAGCGGTGCAGTTTAAGGCCCTGACTCCAGGGACTGTCGTCAGGGGAGGAAATTAACACCGTCGCTACGCTGTGGCTCGTTTACTCTGCCAGCCACACGGGCAGGCGTCCAACCCAACCATCCTGCAGAACATCGTCTCTGTTCGTCGACACTCTTTATTTAAATACACCTGCCAGCCTGAGAGGGAAATGCCATTTTGGCAGGAAGCTAATCTTTATTGATTTTCATTAATTAATTAATTAATTAATTAAATTTTACTTATTTGCACACATGAAACAACTCATCAGACACACAACAATAGCAAAAGAAGGAAGATGTGGCAATTAAGAAAAAAAAAAACTAGAGGCCAACAGAAGGAATCTCACCTCAATAAGGATAATAAGCAATAACAAAAGTCATGTGACCCAGAAAGATAAATAAATAAGTAAACATAAAAATGAAAAAAGCAAATATAAAGTAAGCAACATAAACAGAAAACTGTCTGGTTTCGTTGCAGATCAGCTGCGGACACTGAGCTGCTTGCCGTGGCCATTTGGCTCTTTCAGAATAAAGTGGCGTTTTTGGTTAGTTGCTATGGTGACAAGGCAGGTATACGGCAGCAAAGTGTGTCACACTCTTTTGAGAGCTGGGAGGACACGTTGTGCAGCGGCTGCCTGCTCAAACTAATCAATAAATGGTAATTATCACCACCGACTGGCATGTGGAAGGTAGATCGGTGCAACGGCAACGACGCTCGTATAAATGACCGCCGCTCCGACCGTCCTGCTGCGTGGATCTGAATGGAAAAGTCCGTTTTAGTCCAGTTAAAGTTCTGTGAGCTGCACATCCAGTAAACCATGCTCTAGCATTACCACATGCATAGATAGTTTTAATTAATTATTGACTTTAGAAGGAAGGAGGAGGAGGAGGAAGACGTCTCCCCGGTGACAGTTAAGGGTCAGCAGATCGAAAATGTCAAATCGTACAAATATGTTGGAGTCTGTCTGCTGTTTTGTTGTGTGTATGTGTTCATTTGGTGGCAAACAAGTTTCACTACAACCCTCCCGGCTCCCGGCTGTCTTACTTCTCTCTGCATCGCCAGGTTGTCCACCTGGGTCTTGGTGGCCACCCTCATCCTGTGCAGCTCCTCCTGGATGGCAGCCAGTCCCTTCCCAACATGGATGGACACACGCTGATACTCCTCCACCTCATCAGCACTCCTGGCAGCGTGGAAACCACATTCACACACACAGTGAGCAGGTGTTAAAAAAAAAAAAAGAATTTATCTAGAGGTTCAGTTTTGTCTTGTTCTCCTTTGCTGATTTCACAGCATCATTTTAGCAATGCTGTGAATAAAATGGCCTTCAAAAAAAAAAAAATTAACAAAAAAATAAATAAATATCCTGACCATCTGTTGCACCTTTTTTTTTTTTTTTTTTTTTTTTTTTAACAAAAAGCCCATTAACACCTTACGGTTCTATAAGTAGATTTGATTTGCTCCAACTGAGCCACATCGGACCATGCTGAGACTGTCACCCTCTCTGCCAGTTTCAGCTTGTTCTTACAGAAAAATAACTAAAACATGTACCAAATTATTTTTAAAGAGTCTACTGTATAGCAGTAGACTCTCCACAAGGCTACACCTTGTGGAGGTTATAGGGTTAATTAGAAGCATTATTCTACTTTATTTAGAGTGAAGTTAGAGCCAGATTGTCAGTCAGCTGGCAAACCTGCAGCTGATGGACTCAAACATGAGTTTAATGTATTTTAGCGCCCGACCAATACCTCAGTCGGCCAATATTATCGGCTGATATTGGCTGATATCACTGATGTATTGGTATCATATTGGTATTGGCATTTATTGACCGATATGCTCGAATGTAAAACCGTTTGTAAAATATCTCACAAGCTAAATCTATTTCTGTAAGATTGTCTTTGTAATTTGACTCAGTTTAAAGCATTTAGAGTCAATATGTAAGAATCAACACTTATTGACACTGGAAAATGTTGAGAGAGCTGGTGTTGCGTCAGGTCAGCTCGTACAGACTCGGGGTCAGTATTACCTTACACCTAAAATAGGCTGACATATGGCAGCGGGGAGCCGGCGGCCAATAGGAGCTCACCTCTGCCGGAAGGCCGGTATGGTATAGGCTGGTTCTGCCATAGCCTGTGTGGCCTGGGCCTGCTCCTGGCTCACCGATGTAGAGCTTGATTTCCTGTTGAGGGGGAGGAAGGGGGGGTGGGGTGTAAAGAGACCATTAAAGGGAAAGTCCGCCAAAATGGACTTTCAGCATCTAGTTCTGCAAAAGTCATCGCTTTGCTAAAATATCCCAAAGTTTCTTCGGAGAGTCATCAGGAAAAGGCTAAACGGTGATGCTTTTGAATCACAATATGTGTTATATTATTATAGAAACTGAGTTGTGTTACGTTCTCTCTGTATCGGCCAAAATGATGCATTTTTTTAGCCCTGTGATGCCAAGTGAATCATATTTGATGCATGAGTTTCTGAGACCTCTACATCATCAGTATGATAATTTTTTTTCCTGAAAAACTCAATGTATATTATCTGATGCATATCTTCTGCCCCCTGGTGGATTATCTGTGCACTGCAGCACCAGAGACATCCAACATGGACGCTGTCAATCAGAGACCCACTGGTGGTATATTTGTGCCAATTTTGAAAAAAAAGTAAAGATGATGAGATGTAGAGGTGATGTAGCTTCAGAGTAGCAGATATAGATTATGTAAGACACTGATGCACAACATGGAAAAAAAAAAGTCTTATGTTAAAAATGTTGCATTCTTTATATTTTTGTTTAAAAACAAAAACATGCTGTGCACAATAAACTGCAACAAAGTAACAGCAGACTAAAAGCTGGATTTGGACAAATTGTCCATCAACACCGCGAGCATACAGACTGAGGGCCGCCTCCCCGTCCACCGTCCACCTGTTTGTGTGTGGAGCCAAAGCCGTTTAGAGAAGTTTCATGTTGGTTAGTCCCAAGTAAAGATGTGTTTAAAAAAAAAAAGGAAAAAAAAAGAAGACAAGGCCATAGACTGAGCCTTTCAACCAGTGGCTTCTCAATTTTTTTTTCAATAATGTACTCAATTTAGAATATTTTTAAGCCAGGTTCTTCTTGACCTTGATAAAAAAAAAAAAAAAGTAGAAAAAAGCCTACATAAAGAGTGTCAGTCCAGTTTCATCAGTGTGTGAAACAACAGCCTGAGACTGAGGAGATTCTGTTGTTTCTGTTTTGGCTTCTTTTTCTCTTCTCTCTCCTTGTTTTCTGCTGTGTCGCTGCTACGCTTCAACCACTAATCTGTTTTTTGGAGTTTTGTCTGGCTTCCTGATCATAGTGAGCAATGATTCTCATTTTTACTGAACTTATGAGAACATAGGCTAATTATTTAGGAATTATGTATGACTTATATTTTCTAAATTTACATAAAAAAAAAAAATCTCACATACCCCCTGCAGTACTCCAGTGTACCCCTAGGGGTGCACGTGCCCCCATTTGAGAACCTGCTGCTGTAAGGGACAGTTTTCAGGGACTTATGCATTACATGAACTTGGATCATAACATTTACAAAAAAAAAAAAAAAGTTTTTTTTTTGTCAAAATCTTTAAATATCCCAGAGACAGGTGTGTTTTTTTCCAAGTCGACCTCTTGTAGGAGACTTCATGGGAAGCGGAGGGGGAGTGTCCACGGCTGCTCTGGCCTCAGATGTAGGTCAGGCTCAGGGGAGCGGCATGCACCCGATGACATAAGACAGAAGCTACATGACAGCATGACAGCCAGCAGGACTCCGCCTGCAGTGCCAGGAGACGGCGACCCGAGGCCTCTTTAGGCTCTGACCTCATCTGATCGCTGAGGAGGCTAACACACACACACACTAAAGGACAGCGAGAAGTGCAGCTACACCACAGCGCAGAGCCGGGCTGAAGACCACGATGCACAGCTTTCTCTAAAAACGAGCAACCACGGCGACCTTTGACCTTATAGCAAGAAACAGTCCACTGACAGAAGCTGCAGAGCATCAGCAGCCTCGCCTCGAGCCTCGCTCCGTGTTAAAGCTGCACTGAGCAACTCTACATGTTGCCAAAGGCAGTGAAAGATTAAGGTTTGGTAAATTTGCACCACCCAGAAATAAATAATGCATCATAATGACACTTAATCTGTCATTTGTACCCTAAATACAAGCTGCCAACTGGTAAAAAATGTTTTGAAAGCCTTTATTGTCATTGGTCAACAAAATTAGGAGCACTAAGGAGGAACGAAATTACTCTGATATTTCCAACGTGGCTTCATGTATTTTAGAAATGTGTTGGAAACGTGGCTGCTAATAATAAAACATGAGCACTTATCTCCACACTAATGATCAGCCTTTTATTTACAAAAAGTGTCCAGTTTGTTTTTTAGTTTACTGTAAAAGTGTCAATAAAACTGACTTTGCATGTGGGCGTTCCCATATCACTTTACAATGTGAATGCCTCAGAATACAGGCGTCATGATAAACCGGTACTGACGAAAACTGTGATATTTAAAACATGAAATGCTGATATTATGTTAATAATATGCATACGGTAATAATCCAGCGCCTGTTCAATCATTTACACTCAATCACAGACTCTCTACACCTGCATTTTGAGCATAATTTGCCAAAAAAGGAGAGAGTAAACAAAGTTAAAGATGAATTTGACTGACAGTATTAAGATATTGCACTAATATCATAACCATCCACCAACAGTTTTTCTGAAGGAAACCAAAAAGATGAGAAAGTATCAAGAGTCCAGTCCTCTCTGCTGTTTACGAGACAGTCCACATTCAACACCAAAATCTGATTTTCCCATTTTCTCAAAGTGCTCATATCTGACAGCAGAATATGATTTGGATGAATCTGTGGGATCTGAATTTACGCAGATGAGACGCTGCTCTCTGTTGCAGCTGTATTTTGTTATTTTGACCGATAAGACGGGTGGATTTTTACATAAAAGTCCCTCAGAGTGCAGCTTTAAGTTGGAAACCTATTAGCAAGCAGTCGGAAACTTGGGGAACACAGACAAAAGCCGTTTGTTTTCAGCTCGCCAGCCGTCACATAAACGCCTCAGCAGCAGCAGCGGCAGAAGCTCTATGCAAACCGACCTGACGCTCTAATGCAGCAGCAGCAGCAGCAGCAGCACCCGGCAGGTGAGCTCCTGCTCCGTACCTGGTTGTCTGCTGCTTGACAACATGCTTAGTGTGAAGGGTACGATAATCAGTCTTGATTTGGGTCACACGCTTCTTCTGAAACGAAGGTGTGACTTTGGTAGCCATGTCTGGATGACTTCAAGGAGATCTGGCCAAGGAGGGGGGAGGGTGGGGGAGTAGAGACAGCACATTTGTTTACTGTATACAGCAGAATAAATAGATACTGCAGACTGGCACCGATATACTGCAGCCAGTATTCTTTACCTCCAAATTAAGTCGCTGGGCTGTATAGCACTTTTTCCCTGTTTTAGACGTGCTATCACTCTTAATGTACAACACACACAGTCACAGCCTTAATAAAGACACTGCCGCTTCTGTTTTTCCATTGCAATCATCCCTCTTCTTCCACATAGCTAATGCTTCCTGTGGCCATATTTCAATTACACACTTTCATTTTGCACAAGAGATTAAAACAATTAACAGAATATTCAAAATACCCATGGGTTACTTTATGAAAATGTTCAGCCCACAGGTTAATAAAAAAAAAAATCCATTGCAAGCAGTGAACAGGAGTCCCAGGCAGGACTGATCCAACACATTAACCAGAGCTCAGCACTTCAAATGTTTCACCTTACAACCTCAAACAGCTCAGCTATGAATAGCATGGAGAGCTCTGCCCAGGCCATGATTGGAGAAATGAGGGCAAAATTAAGAGTAATAGCGGCGCAGGGCGCTCATAAAATTTGATTAAGGCGTATCTGGCTGATATAATCGTCGTGAAGCCCCTTGACTACCATGAGCAGATTATACACACTCAGTGGCCACTTTATCAGCTCCACCTGCACAATCTAATCCAGTCCAATCCAACTGTTCTGCCATAAAGTTTCCTCTCCTGCTGCCTATTACGCTCAGCTTTTCTTGTTGTCACAGTAACAGAGGTGTTCATTCACTTCTATGTTTGGCACTGAGCTCATAGTTAGTGCTGCTGTTGGACTGGACTGCATTTTATTCAGAGCTGTTTCCACTATTCTGTCCCCCCTCTTTGTGTATAAATAGGGAGGACAAAAAATCAGAAACACCTCTCAGTATAATGTAGTCCAGTCCAAGAAATCTGCAAACTACAACCTCAATAATAAACACAGAATTAAATTTACACAAAAACTGAACATCATAAAGGTAGAATTTACGGCTGAGCTGCTGACCTGAGCTGCATTAGACTGGACAGGTGGAGCTCATAAAGTGAACAAGCCAAGATGTCAAATCCACACTCCCTAATCGCGGATCAATTCTGCAAAATCAATCATTTCAACACACTTTCACCAGAGTTTAAAACTGACTGCCGCAGATTTGGGAAAATTAAGAAGGTCAGCGCCCTCTTAATTGACTGGTATGTGAGTGATTAGCGCACAGGGAAAAGGAACGGGCTTTTCCCCGCAGCGGAGACAAATCATCTACACACCAACACCATCTCATAATCCCTGTCTATTTCAACCATCCTCAGTTGTGACAGCAGATAACTTCTCATCCTACTGGACGCTTCTCATTTGCAAAAAAAAAAAAAAAGAAGTCGGCTTCCTGAAATTAAATGACTTTCTAACAGAGGAAAATAACCAAAAAAGCGACTTACCCCAAGAGATTAAAACAGCGCAAAGCGGTGGCAGACCAGCCTGATGCCGCTTGGGAAGCACTTGCTGATGGTAACAAAAATATTACCCTCTCACCGGAGGAATGCTGTCCCCCTTCCACCCCATGTATGGATGCACTTCAGACTATATATAGCTTTTACCCCGATTTTCACACTCATTCCGCATTTTGCGCACCTGTGGATGGAGACTGGGCAGCCGCGGCGACATATGCGCACAAATATGTGGAGGAAAGATTCATCCGCTGAATTGTTTACATTTCTAATTATTTCTTAAAACTGAGACAAAGAGGTTGAAGAAAGTTTTGAGTGTTTGTAAAATAATCAGGCAGGCTAACTGTGACTCCACTTGATGGAATTTATCAATCAGAACAATCCAATTAAATAAAAAATGTAAATGCGACTTGGAAGGCAAGACTTTAATTTAAGGATTTATTATCATCATTAGGATTATTATTATTATTTTTTTTTTTTCTTAAGCCTATTTGTTTTCATATGGTAACGTAACATCACATCCTTATATCTGCGCTAAAATGTCAAAGCCAGTTAAACTTTTAGAAGCAGTTTTGTTTCGGGATCCCAACTGTGAAAACCTGATGAGACCATTTTAGGCTCCTCAAGACACACACCCCCACACCCCACCCTCCTCCTCCTCCTCCGCCCCGCCACTTGCCAGCAGCACTCAGCCTATTTTTAACCAGAAGGAGGATGAACTTCTCAGAGACAGTGATACCACAACCGCTTACTGTACTAGAGGCCCCCCTGCAGCTATTTTTACCCAGCCTGATCTATTTTAAAGAAATTAAAAAGATTGGAAGCGCACACGGGGAGGAGATAAACCTCTCCCGAGGCTGCTGGTGAAACTCAGAAACTGCACAAAACTTCAGAGGGAAATTACAAACTCGTACTTTATGGCCCGCAGTTGTTAGATCTTGTCACCATGTGAGTTTTTACTGCCCTTCCTCCTCACTGTAAATCTTCTGTTTACACGAGGCTGTTCTGAGTTGCTGATCTAACACACAGATTTCAATGGATTATTTAATCTCACAATCACGGGTGCAGCTACGAGTTATGGTGACCCCCTGGGGCCCCTCCACTTTATACAGCAGGGTGTCTCAAGCAAATGGACCGCTTGCGCCCTCTAGTGGGAGTCAAACTCAAGTCACCGAAGGGGCCAGATTAAAAAAAAAAACAATCACAACCAGCTCGAAGACCAAACAGGGTCGAGATTTACGCTTTTGACCCCAAAGTGGTTGTTCTTTTGATAAAAATTTTATACACAAGCATGAACTTTTCATGCACAATTCCTCTCCAAAGTGTCTTTCTATAAAACAAAATGAGATCTAAAACCAAACTGATTAGAGTGGGACATGATGTGAAGAGTTTGGCAAAACTTCTTGTATCTGCAGACCAACCCTGAATTCTTTCAAATGATGAATATTTCCATCACAAAGAATCAATTTTTTTTCTATTTTTTTTTTTTATTTATATCATACGTACACAGAACATACCCACTCATGCATACATATACTGACTTATACTGCAAGCTCACAATAATTATAGTGGTAGTGATGATAATGTTAATAATGCTAACAATAATAACAGCAATGACCTGATACAAATATCACGAGAGTATTTAAAAGAAAAATAAAAAATAAAAATAAATCAAAAATAGTCACATAACTTATATTTTCCTGAAGAGAAAACTACAGTCATGCATGCTTTTAGTCCCATATGCACGTCACTGGCATGCAAATCAAATTAGAAATAAAACTTTTTCAGGTTAAACCATGTGAGTAATTTGGTCAAAATATGATCCAAGCATTTCAAAAGTCAAATATCGAAATATAGACAAATATAGGCAGGTTGACTTGTGATTACAACAAACAAAAGCCAAAATGAAATACTGCACTGTATTATAATGCACTGGTTTAATAAACAAAAGAATAGATCTGCCAAAATAGTTGGTGAGAAATTTTCTTCTCATTGGCTCTGACATGTTCTAATGATGATGATGATGATGAAGATGAAGATGAAGAAGGTCGGGAAGCCCTGATCCACAGTTTATGACAAACGTCAGCGTCCACAGCTCAAACACGCCTCCTCATGTTCACAACACAAACTGCGAGGATTTTCTGCCTTCCTACCCTTTTTTCTATCCTCAAGGCCAGCTTCATGTTTCATAGCTCTAATGAACTGACTTTTAAATATTTTTATACTAATATTTTGTTTTATTTAAAAAAAAAATGTTGATATATTCTTTAAACTTGGCTTTTTCCATACTTCTGCACTTCAAAACGTTTTCATTTCAGATTTTCAGTTTTTTTTTTAAACATTTGAATTAATTAAAAAAATTGTTATACATGATAATCTACACTTTCCAAAAAAATAAAATAAAATAAAGTATATATATATTTTTTGCTTCTTCACTGGCCAAAGTAGCATTTAAAATATTTTTTTTTCAATAAAATAAAGGTAATTTTGTGTGCCAGCGGTTTCAGAGGGATGAAATTACATTACAAAAATACATTTTTTTTTTTACATAAAATGAGATGTTTTTTGTTTTGTTTTTTGTTGTTCCTCCGGTAGTTGTAGAGTGAACAGACGGAGGCCCGGCACAGACCACCAGGTTGTCCCAGTTTGTCACATAAACTCAAAACAGTTGCCGTATTGCATTAAGGAGCAAAAAAATCCAGGTCCAGGAAGAAATCTGGGTTACAAAATAAAAGCCTCTTATGCACCTCTTCCCTTATCATGGCAGTACAATTTTCCTTTGTTTTGCTGACCACCTGTGGAGTTTTATTAAAATCCTGATGCACTCTCTGTGCTGGTTTTCCTTTGAATCTACTGAATTTCTACATAGTTAATTTTTTTTAGTTTCATTCATTTGTAGTTTTGTAGATTTAAACCAAACCCTGCATCAAAACCAGAAGAGCATTAACAGTGTAAAATATTAACGTATTTACTTATTTATGAATGTCTTTAGGTATAAATATACATTTGAGGATCATAAAAGGCATTTTGGTCCAGACATGTAAGGGGACGACTCCTCTGAGCGTCACACACAAACTATTCTGGGGGTTTTGTAACAGGAGTGCTGTCAGGATATTTAATAGATTTTGAATGCAGGGCTGTTGCAGGAGCGTGACAGTGAGTGTGTGCAGTCAGGAGGGGCTCTGCAGGCTGTGCAGCCCTGTCCTCCGTACCGGGGTATCCCACAGACGGGTGCAGCAGGTCCATGGCGGCGCCGCTCAGCCCCAGTCCGTTCATGCCGTACGGGGCCTGTTTGAGATAAGACATCATGCTAGAAACTCAGCCGGGAGACCAAAGTCTGCACGGAGAAACGCCTCAGCTCCCCCGGGGTTCAGGCCGCCGGCAGCTCCCTGCAAACACACAACGACGGTCAGTCTGGGCCTCACAGCTCTGCTTCTGATCAACCTGCAATGTCTGTACCCTCTGAGCACCTGCAGTCTTTAAAGCCACACGCCTGCACAGCAACAGGTACACACACGCTTTGAAACTATAAAACCTCACATTTATAGTGTATAAGACCCTGTAAAACACCCACACGCACACACCGCTTAAACCCATAAAACTAAAACAGACACGCTTTCTGGCCGTATAGCTACAAAAGCTATAAATCATTATCTCCTCTCAGGTGATAAAAGCTCAAAAGCTACAACATGCTTTTTAAACCTATAAAAAACACTCTAAATCTTCAAAACCTGTTATACTTTTTCAACCTGAAATACTGTTTTAAACTCTAAAACCTATAAAACCTCTTATACATATGTCTAAACATCTAAAACCCATAATATGCATCTCTGAAAACCTATAAAACCTCTTATACATATGTTAAAACATCTAAAACCCATCATACACATCTCTGAAAACCTGTAAAACCTAGAATACATGTATTGTTAACATCTAAAACCCATAATATGCATCTCTGAAACCCTATAAAACCTCTTATACAACATCTAAAACCCATCATACACATCTCTGAAAACCTGTAAAACCTAGAATACATGTATTGTTAACTTGTATAACATGTAATTAATCCCTGTTATTTGTACCACTGAGGCAGAGTGAGACAGGGGGACAGAGTCAGACATGCAGTAACAAGCCTGTATGGAGGCAGCAGGTGAGTTTGCAGTGATTCTCTGGTGTGTGCTGCCCCCTGGTGTCTCGGCAGGTGAACTTGCACGGGGTCCTGCCCTCACCTTGGAAAACAAAAACAAAAACAAAATCCTCCTGAAGATAAGAGGGAAAAAAGGAATATTTGTTATGATTTTTTAAAAATTAATTGATTTTTTTTATATTTATTTTCTATGTATACTTCGTTGAGTTATCAGTATATTATTAGGCTGGCTACAGGGCATCTGGGAAAACAGAATACAGGGATGTGTAATCATCAGGGATGACTACACTATGCAAAGGTTTCCAAGGTGAAAGGTCTATAGATATACACTACTCACAAAAAGTTAGGGATATTTGGCTTTTGGGTGAAATTTATGGAAAATGTAAAATGTTCACGCTACAGTGATATTATATCATGAAAGTAGGGCATTTAAGTAGAAGCATACACTGGTGATTTCCTCATCTCAAACAATTTCTTGAAACAAAAGCCAACAACAGTGGTGGATATACCACAACAAAAAATGTCAGTGTCAATAACTTGTCATGTGCCCTTGAGCATCAATTACAGCTTGACAACGACGTCTCATGCTGTTCACAAGTCGACTTATTGTCTGCTGAGGCATGGCATCCCACTCTTCTTGAAGGGCGGCCCTCAGGACATTGAGGTTCTGGGGTACAGAGCTCCGAGCCTCTACACGGCGACTCAGCTGATCCCATAGGTTTTCTATGGGATTCAGGTCTGAGAAAGTGCAGGCCACTCCATTTGAGGTACCCCAGTCTCCAGCAGCCGTTCCCTAATGATACGACCTCGATGAGCTGGAGCATCAAACACCTGATGTGAATTTTGCCGTTAAACTCCTTGTTAGAGAACAGCAACTTGTGCAAAAAGTACTGAAACACTGAACAGTTGGACATGTGCATTCAAAAGTTTACAGAAGGTCACATTAAGTTCACCTGTAAAGGTTAGAATGCATTTTAGGTTCATCCTAAATTTCACCCGAAAGCCGAATATCCCTAACTTTTTGTGAGTAGTGTATTTTATTTTGTATTACTTGTAGGACATGCAATGTTTTTTCTCTTTTCTTATTATATTTCTAGTGTTGAGAGGTATATTTTGTATATTTTGGTATATTTTTGGCATGTTTTGTGTAGTCTACTATTGTTCCTGTGCAATGTGCTGCTGGAACAAGAATTTCCCATTTCAGGATCAATAAAGTCCATCCACCCACCTCCATGTTCCACCTGCAGGAGCTTCTCTGAGCTCCATCCTAAATCCAGAGGCATTAATATGGAGTTGGTCCCTTTGCAGCAGAACAGCTTCCACTCTTCTGGGAGGCTTTCTGCCAGATGTTGGAGTGTCTGTGCCCGTTCATCCAGAAGAGCCTTTGTGAGCTCAGACTCTGATGTTGGACCAGAGGGCCCGGCTCCCAGGCTCCGTTCTAGTTGATCCCAAAGGTGTTGGATGGGGTTGAGGTCGGGGCTCTGTGCGGGCCGCTCAAGTTCTTCCACACCAAACTCAGCCGGCCACGCCTTTATGGAGCTGCTCTGTGCACTGGGGCTCAGTCATGCTGGGACAGGAAAGGGCCTGGTGTTGATGCCAGAAGAGGTTTGGATCTCTGCAGATACTGAATCAGCAGAGTATTGGGGAAAACTGGGTGGCTTCCTGTTACATTACTATTACAACTCAGTGAGCTCTTTAGAACCAGATGTTCTGTCACTGATGTTTGTAAAGGCAGACTGCATGGCTGCTGGAGTTTATACACCTGTGGCAGCGGGACTGAATCAAACACCTGAATTCAGTGAAGAGGTGTGGCCCTATACTTTTGTCCATATAGTCTGTCTATCTATCTTTCTATTTATCTATCAGTCTATCTATCTATTAAAATGACATTCACCGTGTGCAATTTTAAAAATGAATTTGCAGCAGCGGATCAGTATTTCAGGTAAAACTTCACTTAATCTGTCTCAAAAACGTTTTGCTCTTATTTTCAACCTGAATCTCCGCCCCCAAAGTTAACATCACTGTTTGTAGGTGCTATATACATGGGATCATCTCCAATGAAATAGTTCTTAAATAAAAATAATACACCGACAAAATGTTCAGCCACAATTTAAGTATTTATAGGGACGACAACAATTGAGATTCAAAAATTCAATCCTATCCTAATTTTGGTTAAACGGAGACTCAGTTTGACCCAAAGGAATCTGAAAAAAGAAAATTAAAAATAATAAAAAAATAATGTTATTCATTGTTGAGGAATATAAGTAGATAAGTAATTTCATTAATATCTGGATGTCAATGTATCGCTTTTTCTTTGAGTATTCCTAAAAATATTAAATGTTCTATATCCTTATAACCACACACTGTGCACTTTTTCTTTTTTTTTTTTTTTTTTATTAAAAAGGAATACTGTAGTAGTCTATACTGCAAAAGCCTTTCAGAGACATTTTTCTCTGAGCAGCGACATGACTCACTGGTGATGCTGCCAGCCACTTTTTATGCATGTTAGCATCCTAGCATCACAACACGCTAACAAAATACAAACATATACGGGGTTAGAGCTGCACAATATGGCCTTAGAATGACATCACAGTATTATTAGCGTTTCACAGTGTCATATAACTTGATATTTGTGTTCTGTCTAAAACAGATTGGCTGCATAACTGCGCTAAGCTAAACGTATAACGGCAGTGTGTTACTTTAATGCGAGCGACAATCCTGCAGGAGCTGCTCGAGCAACACGAGGCAGCATGGAAATGTGTGTAAATGAGATTAAAACACAAAACAGAGGCAAAATATCCTCATTTCCATATTTAGCATTTAAATGCATCTGTAATACCAGAAAACGCCATGTATTAGTCATAGTTTGCAGGAAAGTGCAGAAAATGAGGACAGTTTTGAAGAAAAGCTGGTTTTCCATCTTATGTTATATTACAAGTTCTTTCTATGTCTTTTTACACTCAGTGCATGTAATTCCTGTATTGTAAAGCACTTTGAGCTGCTTTTATGGTATGAAATGTACGGTGCAAATAAAGTTTCTCACTGTTATTATCATTAATTTGGACTGAATCTATGAGTGTGGCACCAAGGTGTCACCTGCTAGTGTGTCTTTCTCGCTTTGCCCCACTTTGTGCTTTCATATATGCAAACTGACGCAGACGCATGTGTATCTGTGTGTTTATATCTGTGTGTGTGTGTGAGTGTGTGTGAGGGAGAGAGAGATTTCTGGCGTCTCCTGCTGGATTCCTGTCTCCTTCCTCTCTCTGGCCCCCAGCCGCAGCACGCAGCGTGTTTGCAGTGGGAATAAAGCAGATTATTGGAGCATGATAATATGATGAGCACGGTTGTTCACAAGTTTGCGGGGCCTCCTCTCTGGAATGCCTTATTCACTTTTTTTTTTTTTTTTTTTTTACCACAGACGCTAATGAACTTTTAGGTTGTCTCCGTCCAACGAGGCCAATCCCACTTTAACCAACCTGAGTGAGAGTGAGAGCTTTTCACTGTATTCTGCTTTTACTTTTGCTCCTGCTGCACGCTG
Source organism: Myripristis murdjan (assembly GCF_902150065.1). Classification (NCBI taxonomy): domain Eukaryota; kingdom Metazoa; phylum Chordata; class Actinopteri; order Holocentriformes; family Holocentridae; genus Myripristis; species Myripristis murdjan. The sequence continues at coordinate 5,626,235 of NC_043980.1, read as the reverse complement.
TTATTCTGGGGTTTTTAATGCTTTTAATCATAAAACACCATCTGAAAAACGAAATATCGATCACACAGCTACATACTTTGGTAGCTGAAATGAAAAATCTCCTCTTGTCACTCAGGCAAAACTTTAAAAAACTTTCACTTAACACTCAGTAACTGCGACCGGACACACAGGAACACTGGCCATCATTTTCTAAACAGATCTTGGTGATTTTCTGCTTGTAGCACTGCTATGAACGGACAAACCTGTGTGTAATCCCCCTGTTAATCCTGTTTTCTTTGTGTGTTTAAGTATTTATTTAAAAGCACATACACATTTCCACACATCCCAGTATGGACCCTCAAATCGAAGACCACTGTGCTGTTTTCTTCAGGTTTTCACGTGTGTGTGTATATCTGTGTGTGCGCCAGCCAATTCAATTTTCCACACTCAAACTGATCTCGTTTGACTTTGACTCGAAGACGCCAGAGTTCATCTCCACACGGGTTAATCACTACGGAGTCAAACATTCAACTGCGAAACAACACAACAGAGCGCTTTCTCTTTAAAGGCACTGATCCATCGATCATGTTGATAAAAACCAATGAAGTGGCTGTGATGGGCCGACCCCCTGACAGTCAGCCTCGGGAGAAGGTGACCTTGGAGCAGCCATGACACCAGGAAGCCTATTCACAGATTCACAGGACAGGAGGAGGAGGGCGGGTGAATGCTGAGCCCACCCTCTCCTCCCTCTCTCGTCTTTGAGCTGCTCTTTTGGAGCGCAGAGAGAAAGAGAGAAAAGACAGTAAGGCGAGCCCGTCTTTTCATTCATGCACTCATTGACTCCCATTTGGAGCCTGGATGGGACAGAGGAGGAGGAGGAGGAGGAGGAGGAGGGGGGAAGGAAGTCGTGAATCACAGGAGAGAAAAGGGGGAAGCGCTGCACGTCTCCGAGTCAGCTGACCCGGGTTGATTTACGCAGAGCGTGGTGACGCAGCCGAGCTGAGGGGGGGGGGGGTCTTTAACTCCTTAATGACTGTGAACAGCAGCGCCGAGATGTGTTGCATCAGGCCTCATCAGCAATTCAAACGGGGGCCTTCAAGCCACGTGCTCTCTTTAATGGAAAAGGAGCGCATTTCAATGTGTATTTCAGTGTGTATTTCAATTGATTTCGTGCTGAAATGTTCTGAATTACTTTGACCTGTCATGTGTTCTTGTGCTTATGTTGTAAGCAATTTGTGTTGCTGGCTGTAGTGTGTGGCTGTTGTTGTTTTGTTGTTGTTGTATTTATTGTTGTAACATTGTTTATGCTGCCTTCGTGGCCAGGTTGCTCTTGAAAAAGAGATTTTAATCTCAATGAGTCTTTTTACCTGGTTAAATAAAGGATATTGATTGATTGATTGAATGTGTGTCAGGCTGAAGAAAACGGTTTCACAGTGATTATATCTTTACTCGATCGCTGATTCTGCGATGGGGTTTAACTAACAACGTGCCAAAACTGACTCTCACAGCCAGGAGGAACGCTTACTGTGACCTTTTTTAGATTCACAAGATTCAACAGCAGGACACTCACTCAATGGATAAATGAACCTGAGAACTTTCAATTCATGTAGTAAAAAAATGGGTTTGATTTTTCCCATAACAGCAGCGACATTTTTCCACACGGATGAAAGGCTCCTTGACACCAGCGACACACATAGTCACTTTACTCGGCAGGTGTCAGAGGAGCGCTTTTTGTTACCTTCATGTAGGACAAATATGAGACAGAAGAATACGCATTACAGAGCAACGGTGGCATGGAATGGGTTACCATCTTTTCTTGCATCAGAAAATAATACGATATGCTTTAAGAAAAAGCTTAAGGTATGAAATGAAGCTGTTTTTGTCCTTTATCTTAGTGGGGATGATGAATGTTAGGTTTAAATAATTCATTTTTGACAAGATTTGTCATATACAGAGCTAGAATAGGCACGTTTTTTGTATTCGAACAGAGCAGATGTCGATGTTGTTTGTTCTGAGTGGAAGATGTTTTGTGTTATGTCTCCAATGTGTGTATGTGTTATAATTTTGATGATGTTGGGGACCCCAGGAAGAGTAGCTGCTGATCTTTTCAGCAGCTAATGGGGATCGTAATAAACAAACAAACCAGCAGATTTACCCGTTCGAGCTTCCGGTGCAGGACCGACTATCGAGTCGCCCGCTTCCATCCAGACGTCTCATCCTGTGATTGTGTCGTAACGGCGGTGACACACGACAGACTTCAGAGTTCAAGGCTGAGACGTTCAGCGTACAAATGACTGTATTCTTTCAACAGGATCGAAGCCCTTTGAGAGGCTCTGCACCTCAGACACCAAAAGGGAAATGACATCGCATCTTTTGTCCAAAGCAGCGTACGGTGCTAAACACATTTTTCATACAGCTGGCCTCTCTGGGAAATGAAATCCAAATCCCAGCAGTGCCTCGCTTCAATTCAATTCAATTCAATTCAAACAACGTTATTAATCCCACTGGGGGCAACTGATGATGAGCAGCAGGTTATCGTGGTAGCAAAAGTGCAATAAACAGCACACAATAAATAATTCATAAGCAACAACAGACAATATACAACATCATACGCACAACATCATACACCGCACACATTAGGGACTTAGGGCCCTATCTTGTGCCACCCGCTATCCGCAGCCACTACCCGCTACCCGCAAATTGCGGATTTAGGAACTTCCGCTATCCCTAAACGGTATCTTGCGCCCACGCTACCCGCTATCCGTTATGCTGACTCCGTCATTTGCGCCTGGAGGTGTGTCCGTGGGTGTGTTTCATGCGCTATCCCTAAAGTTGCTATCTTGCGCACACACTTTAGGGATAGCGGATAGTGGGTGGTCCTGACCACCCGCTATCCGCTTTCCCTAAAGTTTGGGCTGTTAGGAGAGCGCGCCCAGGCGGCTTCAATGCGCGCCCCGACGGAGCCTCGCCACGCACACGGTCGGACTGATACCGGGACGCCGCCGGAATGTGAACTCGCCTATAATATAATATATAATATGTATATAAAGCCACCTTGCTTTAGCCTCAGTTGAACCCCTGAGAAAATCTACCTCCCTCTCTCCATCGCGGGTTTAGGATTTAGGATTTAGGATAGCGCATCCTGCCCTTAAAGGCAGTGGCACCTGGCACACTGATTGGTTTAACTGGCGTAACGCCCAAAACACGCCTATGCATAATATAGCGGGTAGCGGAGGTGTTTTGCGGATAGCGGGAGGTGCACAAGATAGCAACTTTTACGGGGGAACGCCTCTTCCTAAATCCTAAATCCGCAAATAGCGGGTTTAGGGAGTCTGGCGCAAGATAGGGCCCTTAGTGTGGAATAAAAGAGGGATAAGAACAGGTGCCTACAAGAGAAGGGCTACTAAAACATGGGCTTCAGCTATTAAGGAATAAATAACTAATAATAATAATAATAATAAAGGGAAACTCCTATGAGGAGTTTAAAAGTCTGAGTGCAGAGGACACCGGAGGAGAATACCGTCTTTGGCTTTTTGATTTGATGAACCGACTTAATCCCATAAGGAGTGAAATCAGGTCACGTATCTCGATCAAGGGCAGTTTTGGCCGGACAGAGGATCAAACTAAAAACGAGCTCACGAACCACGAGGACGTCCCGTTCCTTCTTGCACCGTGTGTGAGTCAGTGTGTCAACTCTGAGGCGATCAGTGTGTCCTGCCATCAACATCACCGAGTCAAATTCCTGTACATTTATGGCCCTCGGAGATTAAACGGACTCCTCTAGGCTCTTCTTTTCCAGATTGCCTTTGTTCAGGGGGAGCTGGTTGCCCCTCTGAAGCAACACGCTGCTTCACACTCACACAGCTCCTCACACACCGGGGGGCCGGTCAGCACAAAATACAGTCTCCTACTATTTTGTAAAACACCCATCTTTATGAGCCTAAAGCACCAAGCGAGGCCGCAGCAGAGAAGAGCAGCTCATCCCGCTGACCGAGACGCTGCAGATTAACCCGGTTTGTCCAGATTAAACTAAGAAACACAAACTTTCACCTCGACAACAGCGAGAAGCTCCGTCTCTCGTCATTTTCGTGTTCTTTGGTACACACTAAAGCTTCACACTCGAGCTCAGGTGTTAATGTTTGTGGTTTATCGACATCACATCACATGATTCCTGGGTAGTGAAGCTCAGATTTTTCAAAAGAGTCTCGCTGCCGTGTGGAGCCGCCGGTGCAAAAGGCTGCCTTGTTTAACTTTTACGTGATCGACAGCAGGTCAGAGAGACGGTTCTCTGCCGGGGAGTCAAACTCGCGGTCAGCTGTCCGCTCCTCATATCTGTGTGTGTGCGCCTGCTGCCCTTCACTCGCTCCTCTGAACGGAGCTGATGCTGATAAGGATGCAGCATGGAGAGGGATGATGACATCATCATGTGACTGCCCCCCCTTCTCATGTCCACCCATGGGTGCCGTGGCAACGTGTGCGACGTGCCAGACCGGAGGGAGTCGCTCCCTCTCTCTGCTGCTATGAGGAAAGGGGCGTGTTATTGAGCAGACCCTGGTTCTTCCTTTATCTGCCTCTCAATCCCCCCTCAGTCCCCCTCCTCCTGTCTTCCCCCTGCTCTTTTCCTCTGCCCCCCCCTCCCTCTCTTGGCAGCCCCTGGCTCAGCCAATCAGAGCTCGTGGTGGGGGCAGGGCGTAGCAAGCCACCATTCCCGTGCAGAGCTGCTGCATCTCCCCAGAGCTAACGGGGAGTTAGCAGCACAGAGGAGGAGACAGAGTGAAACCCAGCCTCCCAGCCTGTGTGTGTGAGTGTGAGAGTGTGTGTGTGTGTGTGTGTGTGAGAGAGAGAGAGAGTGTGTCTGTGCGCCTGTGTGCGTGCGCAGAGTCGCAGACCAGCAGGCACGGCCACTGCTGCACTCTGGTTTCACCATACTTTCCTGCCCTCGTCTCTCCTCGGCTCTCTGACAGAGGCAGCTCGGGCTTTTTGCTTCGCTTCGGGAGAAAAAGGGATCAGCCGGGGGGGCAGCAGAGAGTGGACGGCAGCCTTCCTCTCCCTCCGTTTTCACTCTATCCACCCCTTTGCTCGCTGACAGCTCCTGGCGGACGTGCAGGAAAGATGATAGCGGCTCAGCTTCTGGCCTACTACTTCACCGAGTTGAAGGATGATCAGCTCAAAAAGGTGAGTGAACGCAGGTTTGGCGGATTGTGTAACATCAGAGCTCAGCCACAGACACTGGTTGATGGTGGCTGCCTGTCAATATCACACCGCCTGTGGGGCGTTATCAGGCTGGGAGGGAAGGATGCAGCGTTTGAGCAGGGGAAGGGGAGGCCATGATGAAGTCCGGTTTGAATTTGATGCCGCCGGCACCTGGCCGGGGCCGCGCCGCGACTCAACCTTCAGCCGTGGATGTCCTTGAGGAGGCGTCCAGCGGCGGTGGGGATGCGGAGCAGGCGGACCCTCATTAATGAGTGTTTCCGGGGCGTCTGAAGCAGACAGGTGTCTGTGAGCGGCTGCTGGGAAAAGTCGTGAGCTCCGTGTATTCCTCCTCCTCCTCCCTCTCCTCCTCCTCCTCCTCCTCCCTTCTCTGCTGCTGCTTCCCTCTACACTCCCTCAGCCTCACTATCTCGCTCTCACCACCTCTCCTCTTTCAGCTCTGCCTCTCCTCTCATCACAAACTGCAGAAAGTGTCACACAGCTCGAGCCCCCACCTCCTCTCCGGCCTCATGCCGAGCCCACACAAATCAATCCCTTCATTACCGCCGGCGATGGTGGCATAAACTCATTAGTGAAGTGCAGATGTTTCCTCTCGCTGAAACCCTCTGACCCAGCCTGCCTGCTCCTCTGGGGAAAACACGACCTGAGTGATGACTGGAGGGGACGGCACAGCGGCGAGATGCTCCCGGGGGGCCTCGGCGGCTGATGGAGTGGTAGATTGCGCCGGTGATGTCACACGTGACGTGGCGGCGTAGCTCCTGCACGTGCCTCTGGTCTTGTAGGCTGCTGGAACTAATGAGACGCACTGCAGGGCTGAAATTCATTTAAAGCCCTTGAAAGGAAGAAGTTAACCAGCCGCATAAATCATAAATCCTGGCTAAGACTTGGTTAACACTTAATACCATATTAAGTGATAAAGTCATGTAGAGTAAAATGACTTGACAGTGAACCAAAGATGAGAGTCTGCACTGTTAAAACTGCTCGCAAATTTGCAAAGTATTAACATTTAGATCCACTTAGGATCTTTGCCCTGATCCTGACGAGCATCCTAACAAATATAATCAAGATTTTGATCCACTTAGGGTCTCCGTCAGGAAGATGCTGATCAAAATATTGATCTTTACAAATTTAACTTCTTTAGTGCACTGCAAAAACTCAAAATCTTACCAAGATTATTTGTCTTCTTTCAAGTCAAAAATGTCTTATTTCTAGTCAAAATATCTCATTACACTTAAAATAAGACATGATCACCTCAGAAATAACTTGTTTTTAGACAATTGTCTCTTGTTTCAAGTGAAAATTTGCTTGTTTCATTGGCAAAATTTGTTTCTTGTTTCTAGCTAATTTTCACTTATTTCAAGTGAATTTTCACTTTTTCCACTGGCAAATTTTGCCAATGAAACAAGCAAATTTTCACTTGTTTCAAGTGAATTTTCACTTGAAACGAGTGAAAATTGTCTAAAAACAAGTTACTTCTGAGGTGACCATGTCTTATTTTATGTGTAATGAGATATTTTGACTTGAAATAAGACATTTTTGACTTGAAATAAGACAAATAATCTTGGTAAGATCTTGCGTTTTTGCAGTGTGGGGAGCTATTTCCTGCATTCTGTCTGTCTTACAGCTGTTTGCTAAACTGGGAGTGCATGCTTTCTTTGTGAAACAGCCTAAAGAGGGTCATTGCCTTGACACCGTATCTAAAAAATGAAGCCTGTGAAGAAGAGAAAAAGGAGTAAGTGCCGCCTGTTATTCCTTGGTATCGATGCTACATTCAACAGTCATCAGTCAACAAGTGATCCTGCACCGGAGCTCGAGAGTAATCCAACACCCTGAAGATCGGCGGCTCCTTTCTCTGAGAGCCATTTCGGTGAATAACGGTAATGCCACTGAGAGCAGCGGGATGATAATACAACAATCTGTGGACTGAGCTCCATGGCAGAGGAGAGACCGCTGAACTTCAGAGAGGCCCGTGGCACACACTCTGCGATTATGTAACAACAACGGTGGACATCCACTGCAAATCCCCCCTGAACAAACCTGCCATTTATCGGACATTACACCGCACCGCAGCAATTACACTGCCACAACCAGCACGCCGCTAAATATAGCACCTCTGCACATGCATGACACCCAACCACAGGAACCCACTGAGAGTCACTTCCAAAGCACCTGAGGCTGATGTTAAAGAGGGTGAGGTGCTGTTGCTCAGCGGCTCCTCGGCTGTGTTAGCTGTTCTGTGTAAGAGAATCAACCCAATCCACTTTTCAACTACCAGGCGGCCTCCCTGACCAATATGCTGGTTATATCACGCCGATGCACAACTTCAATTAAACTATAACAAACAGATTTCCACTTTCCATCATCACATTGTCTAAACGACTGCCTGATGTTCCACACCTCAGAATGATTCAAATATCCCCTCCCTTGACTTTATTATCGCTTGTGTCGGTCCTCAAGTCTTCTTTTCTATGCATTTTGTGTCTGTCTTTACATAACAGTCCAGTAATTTTAGGCCAAAATTGGGGTCAACCTAGGACAAACTGCAAGAGAAGCAAACTCAAATGATTTTGTATCCTCAGTTTGTCCTGATGAGGGGAAAAAACTCCCAAGAAATCCCATTGGTGGAAAGTTTTGAAAATCACCTATTTATGACCACATATTACCAAAAAACACTGTTTTTAACACACAGGGGAAAGGGGTTCAACATTTTACTTCCAGATATCACTATAAAAATTCACAAGTTGATTACACACACAAAGACAAGACAAAAAGTCAATTACAAGTTCTTTGAATTATTCTGTTTACACATGCATATCACACATTATCTGGTTTGATATGCGCTAATAAGGAATATAAGGAATAAATGCCAGAAGAGACATTTAAACAATGAATTAAAAGGTTACTATATAACTGTGAATTAAAAGGTCATTATAATTTAACAGTAAAGTTAAATTATGCAACATAATTTAACTTTACTGTTATCCTTAGGGGTGTAACGGTTCAGTAAATCCACAGTTTGGTTTGTATTGTGGGTTTTTGGGTCATGATTTTGGTTTGGTTTGTTTTGTACATCAGGGAGGGAGAAAAAAACACACACACTACCACTTCTAATGTTTTCTGTATTTTGTCTTTTTTTGCAAAAATAACTTTTTCATTCAGAGATTTGGGATAACAATATGAAAGCAATGAATATTCTTTCAAAAGCAACAGGCTGTTTAAATAAAAAACCTAAAAATACCTTCAGTGTATTCATTAATTCATCAGCTCAGTGTGTGGTTGCATGGCTCTCACACTGTGCATGTGTTTGTGACACTGCACTTTACAGGGTGTATTATGCATTTTGTTTGGATCAGTTTTACACCCCTAATTATCATGTTTGATTAGGTATGTGGCCTAACACTGTGTCTGCGCTGCTCCTCAGATCGATAAGTACCTGTACTCGATGCGTTTCTCGGACGAGACGCTGAAGGACATCATGAACCGGTTCCGCAGGGAGATGGAGAACGGGCTCGGCCGTGACACCAACCCCACCGCCACCGTCAAGATGCTGCCCACCTTCGTCAGGTCCATCCCTGACGGATCAGGTAGGCTGGGCGTGAGGGATCTCAGGGGCAAACGGGGGGCGGCGTGCCAGCCGAGCGAGCCTTTCAGCACACGTTCTGATGCCTTGACAACAGCCTGGGGGAAACAGCTCCTGCCAGAGCTGCTGGATTTAAACTGAGGCTGATAAATTAGCCCAAGTGATCGGCCATTCCAGCAGCTGCTATTGCTGGGGTGCCCAAATGACTGGCTGACTGACCGGTCTCAAGAAAGGCCTGCACTTAAAAGAAGCTGCAGAATGAAGACATTTCTGGGCTGTCTTTATGATAAATGCTCAGTTAATGGCTTATTACATTAAGAAAAGGGTCAAAGAGGATCTTTTTTATTTTAGTTAAGTGAGCTAACAGTAGCTGGGTTTCCATCCACCTATTTTTATTCGCATTTTCAGAAATTGCGAAAAAAAAAAACTTGGATGGAAACGCCAGAAATTCGAAAAACGGCTGAAAATTCGTAAAAAAGTTTTTACGCTTGGAGGGGGTGGATTTCTCAGCGTATCGATAAAAGAAAATGCGACTTTTTGCTGTGGGAACAGGTTTTGCGAATAAACGATGACTGGACCGGATACCACGTCACTCTTCTACGCTACAGTCTTATTATTAGTTATTATTATTATTATTAGTTATTATTATTATTATTAGTCTCTTATTCCTTATTTAGGACGGTTCGGTACGAAGTTAGCGCTGCCAAAATAGTAAGCAGACTTCTCCCAAGAGCCGACAAGTTCATCAGGAATCTGTCCCTGATCAGCTGCTGAGTGTCAGCTCTTTAGCTGGGTTTCCATCCACCTATTTTTATTTGCATTTTCAGAAATTGCGAAAACAAACTTGGATGGAAATGCCAGAAACAGGTTTTGCGAATAAACGATGACTAGATACCACGTCACACTTCTACGCTACATTTTATTAGTTATTATTATTATTATTATTATTATTAGTCTCTTATTACTTATTTAGGATGGTTCGGTTCGAAGTTAGCGCTGCCAAAACAGTAAGCAAACTTCTGCCAAGAGTCGACAAGCCGACAAGGAATCAGGCATAAATTCGCATTTTCTTTTGCGCATTTTGACAAAATTCGCTCAAAAATTTCGATATATTTGGATGGAAACCCAGCTAGTGAAGAGAGATTCACACACTCTTTGTAAAGCTGATGGGACCCTTTGGCATCATCAAAAAAGGTGAATAAGCTGCAGCATGATGTTATATGAATGCCAGTGGGGGGGATCTATAAGCCTGGTCAGATAGTCAGCTGATGACCAGTCAGTCCGATATTTAACTATTCTGAATCATCCCTATTTTAAAGTCCTGCTCTGTTCTAAAAAGTCATGTGCAAGGTTAAATATTTTAAAGTGAACTTTTAAGATTATCTGCAAACAATCTGACCAACTTTGATGAAGCAAACTGCAACAGGACCCTGTAAAGAACGTAAATATCAGGGCTGAAATAGTTAGTCAACTCATCAATTGACACAAAGTTAATTAATTTCAGTTTTGCATAATCACTTAATTGCTTTAGTAATTCATCAAGTTAAAAAAAAAAAATAGCTGTTTATAGCTGCACAAACACTGGCTTGGGTTTTTATAATGTTTATAATGTGTTTATAATGTTTAAAGATTATACTTTTTTGGTCAGACTAAAGAAGCAAATCACTGGATGGATGCATTTGTCATTATTTCTGATATTTGACAGACAAAATTATCATTTGGCTAAAAATACTGACAATAAAAATAACTGTTAGATGCAGCAGGAATAAATATAAATAAAACAGCAATGAGGGGTCATATTTAACATAATAAATTGCCAATTCGTGCCATAACACATCACCTAAAAAATACAGGGATGAGGGCATGAAAAAGGATCGAACACTAAGAGGATGTACAAAAGTCCAGCGTTGCCTGTTGCTGTTTGGCAGAGAGCGCGGCGCCACACGCTTTAACACACAGTTTTGCATACTGTAAGCATGTTAAAGCAAACTCTCCGCTGCATGCTGCCTCTATATGTCCTGTAAAAAAATGTGCTGATGCGTTTCAAAGGTCAGGCCAAGCTTCTTTGTGTGTGGCCTCTGCATTTGGACTCAGTAGATCACTATTGTCCAGCGGCAGCGCAGCTTGATTGCGGGCTGTGTTCATCTCATAGCATATCCGCGCTGTCAGGTGAACAACCTCATGATATTGATTTAGGGGGATTTTCCCCGGTTTCACTTGGACTGATGAAGCACACGGGAGACGGTCTTGGGATTCCTGAGCCGATGAAACCCTTTACAGCCGATTGTAAAATTTCACAGTCGTCAAATCTAAGAATAGGCCTGTTATTCTGAACAGGCCTGTAAAGTTGGCGTTTACCTGTCAGCTGCATTATAACGACGACTATACCTCATTTTTAATGGATGAAACTCACTCCAGCAGGACGCCTGGACACTCAAACTCCCAGCTTACAAGAAACTTTTCCACTTCGTCTTTAAAACAACGTGATAACGCTGCCACAGCTTTAAAGACGACACGTCTACCAGCAAGAGCAACGCCTTTAAACGATGGAAAAAATATTATGAGTAGAAACAATAAAATATATCAGATTGTTCGCTGTGATGCAGGTCATAATAAAAAGCCACGAGAGCCAGTGTGACCAGCTCTACATCACAACACAGTGGTTCTCAGTCTTAAAACGCCTTAAAACAAAGCGATGCTTACACGCTAGTACCCTTCTCAGGTTGTGCCATTTGCATAACTGTTAGAGGAGACCCTGCATTTTAAAACTAGATTCAGATTGCTTTATTAGTCCCCGAGAGGCAATTCGGTTTCTACAGCAACATAAAATACATACAACAATAAACAACTGGGTAGACAACCCACTAAATCACATTCTAGCATTACATGTGCAAAAGGGCAAATAGGCGCTCAGTGCAAATTCTGGGGTGCAGGGACCATACAATACTTACAATATTATTCCATAAAAGTCAAAAAGTCAAAAAGTCAAAAAAAAAAACAAAAAAAAAACCCTACTACCCTGTATTTCACAAGAAAACAGACTAAGGGTAAAATAAAATTAAATTAAAATTATCATTTTGCATATTAACATGTTTTCTTGGGCAACCCGCAGATTGAGAGACACTGCAACATCTGACCAAACTCATAAAATAACCAGATTATCTTCTAAGTTGCACAAAAGTTCGTCCAGTAAAGCGACTTAGAAGCTGCAGTTTGGTCCGTGCTTCTCTTTCTGTGTCACCTGAAACCTCCTCCCTCACTGTGCAAGAAAATACTTCAGGGCAAAGCTCCAACATTTTGATTTTCGCCTCTAATTTGTCTTCCTCCTTGTTAGTAAACACAACAGAGCCGGTGCACAGAAATAGCATAAAGTGCCTGTCAGACCTGCTGAGGCCCCAACAAGGCCAGCAGAGCGAGGCAGCATCATAAAGCGCGCTGTATAAATAGCCCCAGGTTTCAGCCCCCTAGACATGAAGGGGATGGGGGGGTTAGCAAAGGGCAGAGTTGAGGCAAAGTTGACAGAAAAAAATGATAAACTCTCGAGAGCCTGATCAGCCGTGACAAGCGTGACAGGAGCAGATAACAGATAAGATAAGATGTACCTTCACTGATCCTCCATCTGAGAAATGCAGCAGACACAGCAGCGCGAGGAAACACATTTACATAAATACCTACACATCAAGAGAGCGAAAAGAGGAAATAAAATAAGACAAAACAGCAACAATCGACACAATAAAACAGATCTGTGCGTGCACACGTGTGTGATTCCTGTGTGTATGCACTGTATGTACGGGCCAAACCGCAGCCTGCTGTGGTTGGAGCCACAGCTCTCAAGTTGTTAAGCAATAATTACGCTAACAAGTTTGTAAGTACGGGTCTGAACCGCAGCGCGCTACCACTCGGGATCAGAGTTTGTGTGAGTCGGTCCCGGACGCCCGGAGCAGGCAGGGCTCGGCCTTGTGGAAACCAAGGTTTTTAGAATTTCAACTAAAAACTAAAACTAAGTGTAAAAAAACCCCATTGTAGTTAACTGAAAGAAAAAGAAAAAGTAGACTTCAGAAAATATAAGCGTACTCACAAAACTAACTAAAACACAATAACAACCTGCAGAAAACGTGTTTATTGTTGCTGTTGGTCAGTTTGGGTTTGTGCTGATGTTTAGTGAGACTGGGGCGTCGACATGACTGGGAGTGGAAACTACCTGAAACTAAAGAAAACAAAAATTAAGAACTAAAGAAGAATACAAAACTGTTATAACCAATGCCCAACGTCCCCTCGGGTATCAGTTAAGTCTTTCTGCCTCTGATGGAAACACCTTTTGTCTTTTATCGGGACTCTGATGCCGTTTCTAAAATCTACAAACGGCACAAACACACACATATTATCTGTTTGTGTAAACGTGTGCAGTGACCTGTGGCGGTGACGGGGGGGGGTTTAAGTGCGGGTGAAGCGTGGCTGCATGGCGGGTTTGTGAACGTGGTTGGTAAACAGAGCAAAAGCCAAGAGCGCGAGGAGTATGACATCATTCTAGCTGGTATGTACTTGCAATCCATCTGCATGAAGGGGACAGCGTTATCAAAACTAGAAACCAATGAGAGAAAGCTGGCAATCACTCTGTGTAATTTGTGCTTCAAGAAGAGGATTAATAGCCAGCTGAGCATGTAGCTGAACTTGAAATATACTCAGAGGGAAAACGCTCAGCTCCAGGCCCTGCTGATGTGTGGCAGGTGACAAGTGGCTGAAAACGTCCCGCATCAAAAACCACCAGCAGGAGAAAGAAGTGCAAGGTCACTGTGACAAAAAAATATTGAAATGAGCTGGAAAAAAAGGGGCACAGACGCTTTCAAAAGTGGTTTCTGTATGATCACAGCCACATAACCCAAATCTCAGTGGTTTCCAAAGAGCCGGCCGCAGACCCCCAGGAGTCCTGGAGGGGATTCTCAGGCATTCTCAGCAAAACGAGGAACACAGTCGTTTTATTTGACGTTCAGTCTGGCATTACTGATGGTATTTCAAGCCCCAGACGTCAGTGGAGGAAGGAGGCGCTGGTGAAGACAGCAAGAAGAATAACAAAGAAAAACTTTGGCAGCACTTTGTTTGAGCTGTCAAAAGTTGATATGCTTGATGATGAGGCGCCTTAAAATAGAGCACACTCAAGGTCATCGTCTGTATTTTGACAGGTAAAACGTAAAAAAAAAAAAAAAAACAAGCAAACTGCAATACAAAATAAGAATCGTGTACAATAAGGAACAGTAATACCTCAACAAAGGAAATGTGCAAAACCAAAAACAGAAAAAAGGCGTTGAGGGATGCAAAGAGATCAGGGGAAATGAAAAGAGGTTTTTAAAATACGTTGGCAGGGTTTGCACGTATCAGTGGGACGCTGATTGCATTTTTTTCCTATAATTATGGTTCAAGAAGGGATTCAAGAAGGTGCATTTCTGACCTTATATTCTAGTTGAGTAAAAGGCAAAAGGCACAGCACTTGGTTTGCCTCTTATGCAGTGCAGGGAATCCAAATCCCTGAGAATCCATTTCCAAAGAAAGAAGCCAGTTCCCGAGGACGCTTCCTCACCTCTGCGTTGATTTATTTCAGGGAGTCGGTCGACGTTTTGGTCACAACAACCTTCTTTCTCAAGACAGAAGACGTCTCGCAACCGAAACGTCGACTAACTCCCTGAAATACATCGCTGCAGAGGTGAGGAAGTCTTTGCAGGAACTGACTTCTCTCTCTGGAAACTGACTACTGTCCGTTTCACACACTTGTCTTTTAAAACTGGCTAACACACACACACACACACACACACACACTCCGGTGACACCCGCCAGCGTCATGAGAGTAAGTTGAGTACGAGCGCTGGATGGTGCAGATACAGTGTGACCACAGTAACAGATAGTTTTCACTAACAGGTGAACTAATCCCTCCAGGCAGACTGCTGGAGGCTGACGTTATAATGTGCCTCAGTGGGATACGAGTGTATAAAAATAATCACGGCTAAAAGGCTCCAACATTGCTCACGGGGCAGAGGACTGCGGCCTTCCTGGTGTAATAAAAAAACACTATAATGGATGGTGTCCACTGCAGTGTGTAGATGAACAACTCCTTGTAGGGAGGAATAAATAAATAAGTAAATATTTTAAAAATTACATGAGTAAGAATCCAATGTGTTAAAGGGGTACACAGAAAAATCTGTATCAAGTCATGTAGTCTCCTTTTAAGGTGTTAATTTTTTTTTTTTTTTCCCTTAAAATGATAAAAAAAAAAAATTAGATGAGATAATCCCACATGTTGCCAGCACAGTTTCTCTTGTTTCAGGATTTTTTTTTATTTATTTATTTTTTTTAAGTATAAATCTGTTGAAACAAGGCAGAATAAGGCAAATAGACCACAAGGATCAAGAAAATGACACTTGATTCAAGAAAATTCTGGAAATAAGATGATTAGCGCTGGAAGTGAGTGGGATCACCTCATCCTGCTGGCAGATTTTTTTTATCTTGTTTGAAGAAAAAAAAAAGATTTTAACACTGAAGTTAAGAAGTGTTAAGATGGAGATTTTCTGCAATATTAAAAGTGACACTGACATTGGTTATACTGCCCCTTTAACCCTGGGTAGCCTGTTTTACCTCTGTTTTTTTTGGCAATTATCTCTTGAAAACCAGTTACCAGTTTATGACAGGTGGTTAAACTTCAGATTCACCACTGCTTTTCTGGTTTTCCACTGCAAAATTTTAATTCTGCACGTATGCATTTATGTCTCTGGCTGCAGGGCTTAATACACTGGAACAGGTTACTAACAGAGTCAACATCCCTGCGTAAATTAATGCTGTTTTTTTTTTTTTTTTTTTTTTTTTTTTTAAGAAGGCCCTGTGAGTTTTGAGGCAAGGGTTAATTAGTGTTTGTGAATATAGGCCACAGATTAACTGCAGGGCCACCATGTGTATGCTGGGGCGCACTGTGGCACTGCGGTCCTCCACTGTTAAAGCAGGAGAGGTTATAAAACGGACGCATGCTCTGCAGCGAATCAGCAACACCTCTATATGTCAAAGTGCGGCCGCATCTCATTCCAGTCAGGTCAAACGGATAAATCCTGTAACGCAGCAAACACTACAGGCGGGCTGCTACTAAATGAAGCACATTGTTCTGTAGGGTGGCGGGAAGGCCTGCCACTTCGAGAGCCCGTCCGGAAAGCGAAAGGTCACCGGTCTGATCCCGGCAACAGGGTCCGCGTGTCCGTCAACAGCTGTGTTTGCTGCTGCAGTGCCCTTGAACAAGACACTCGCTCCAATGTCCAAGTCGCTCTTGACATTGGAGCGCTGGCCAAACGCCCAAACCTAAATGAAGAATTTCACTCTCAGATGAGATAAGCGACTCCACAGTGATGGCTGCTACATGCAAAATGACATTCATCACAGAATAGTGGAAAGAATTAGGCTGTGATCGTGTAAGATGCACCTTTTTCCCCCCTCAAAGACAAGGCGGGTTTGTGAACGTGGTTGGTAAACAGAGCAAAAGCCAAGAGTGCGAGGAGTATGACATCATTCTAGTTGGTATGTACTTGCAATCCATCTGCATGAAGGGGACAGCGTTATCAAAACTAAAAAAGAATGACAAAAAGCTGGCAATCACTCTGTGTGTAATTTGTGCTTCAAGAAGAGGATTAATAGCCAGCTGAACCTGACATATACTCAGAGGGAAAACGTTCAGCTCCAGGCCCTGCTGATGTATGGCAGGTGACGAGGCAGAGACATGGTGAAAACTGGCTGAAAACATCCAGCATCAAAAAATGTGAGACACATCACCAGCAGGAGAAGGAAGTTGCATGGCTGCTGTGACAAAAAAAAAAAAAAAACTACTGAAATCAGCAGGAAAAAAAAATGGCGCAGACGCATCCAAAAGTGTTTTCTATATGATCACAGCCACATGAGCCTATCTCAGTGGTTTCCAAAGAGCAAAATGAGGAACACAGTAGCTTTATTTCACTCTTTAACCCATTAGTGTAGCTTTACTGGTGGTAATTCTACACAGATGAGGGATTTTACTGTGGCTGCCTGACACTGGATGTGAGTAAAAAAGATGATGTTGACTTGAAGAATGACTTAGGTACAGCGGCAGATTAGGGCCAAAAATTAAGGAGCCAGAGTAGGGGGAGTAATATTCCACAAAAAAAAAAAAACTCTGCTGCTCACCGTGTCTCAGGCCTGCAGCTGACGACCTCATCAAGTTTTTCTTTGCAATGGGATTTAGGAACATGGAAATCCTGCTGATTTTAGCCCAGAATCACAAGATTGTTTTCCTCTGAATCGACCCAAGTCACGGCAATGTCTCTTCAGAGTCCAGATGCTGAGGAGAAGATTGTGATTCTGGGCTCAAACCACCAGGATTTCCTTCTGACTGAATCCGAAAAACTATTTTTCCTCATTTTTTTCTCATAAATTTGTGACGTTATAATCTCAGAATTCAAGTTTCTTTCCCATAAATTTACAACTTTAATGTCGGAATTTGAGTTTTTTTCTCTCACAAATTTGTGACTTGATGATCTCAATTTTTTCCTGTAAGCCAGGGGTGTCCAATCATGTGCCACAGAGGGCCAAGAGGCTGCAGGTCTTCATTCCAACCAAGACCTCCACCAGGTGACTTCACTGATTAGTTCCTCCTTTCTGATACAAGGTGAGGTGATCAGTGAAGTCACCTGGTGGAGGTCTTGGTTGGAATTAAAAAACCTGCAGCCTCTTGGCCCTCCATGGCACATGACTGGACACCCCTGCTGTAAATTTACCAATTTAATCTCAGAGAATATCCAGATTTTCTTCTTGTAAATTCATGACTTTAATTCTCTTTTCGGCCTACAATGGCCCTAATATGCCGCCGTACTCGGGAGCTAGAAGCCCGTGCAAAAGCAGCCTGTTGTTTTATTGACTAAAAATTACAATAAAACAGAAGAGACAAACAACAAGTCCCAGGAAAATTAACAAGGAGCAAACTTAAAAAAAAAAAAAAACAAAAAAACAAAAAAACAATGAAATAACACAGCCTGAGTGCAAACAACAACTCCCCAACAATCACCGACTGAGTGACCTCATATTTACCCCTCTTGGCCCCACCCTAATTAGTCTAAATCGCTGAAATGGGGAAGTAAACGAGAAGGAAATCCCCACTGAAACCTGTTACCAACAAGACCACAGCGAACATTTTATTACCAACAACCTTCCCTGCAGGACGACAGAGAGAAAACAGTGACCACAATGACTCGAGGGAAAAGTGCAATAAGAAAACACCAGCAATGTTAATGCACACCGCACAGACAAACACATAAACCTATTTCCTTTCATATCTAATCGATTAAATTAGGAGTAAACCAACTTATCGATGGCTCCACCCTGCGCCTAACTTGGCACAGGTGGCCTGACTGAGCCTCATGACGGTAATTGCACAGGGAAATGTAAAGAATGTGAAAAAGGTACAGAGGGAACCTTTTCACGCTTAGACGCCAAAACAATGGATGTGTGGTTGCTTTAGTATGATAAGTATAAAATGTGTCCCACAAAAGGTCAACTGGTGGAGGCAACATTAATCACATCTGACGGCATGTAATTATCTGAAGCGTTCAATCAGTGAAAAATGTACAATAGGTAATGTTTCCAAACTGGAAATGCAGTGTTTTGGAATGCAACCAATGAAATTCAGCCCCGTCTGATGTTATGAAAGGGTTCTTATCTGCAGGAGGAACGGTCTACCTTTCAACGCCCTGCCTGGTGCAGGATGACACACTACCTCAGCATTTGGCA
Source organism: Myripristis murdjan (assembly GCF_902150065.1). NCBI lineage: Eukaryota > Metazoa > Chordata > Actinopteri > Holocentriformes > Holocentridae > Myripristis > Myripristis murdjan. The sequence continues at coordinate 5,607,679 of NC_043980.1, read as the reverse complement.
GGCAGGCGGCTCCATTCACATAAGAGTGTTTTGTGGAATAGTAGCTGGTACCGAGCACTTGGATGCACCGTGCAATTAGGTCATGTTTGTTTTTTGGTTTTTTTCCTCATGTTTTTGTGGCCTTCGCTGGCACAGAAAGACACCTGCCGCTTCATCCCCTTGAGGTTTCTGCAGGTGACAGTTTGTGCACTTTTGCAAACTCACATTCACTCCAAACTTCAGGCATCATTTGTGTCCATTTACTTCAAACTGGTCTTGAACTGTGGCGTAAATTTAAGTTCAGATTTATTCTTAAGGCTCAATTTTTTTACATGTGCACACGTGTACAACAAACAGGACAATTTACATCGTTTTCAAGTGATGGCAGGCTTAAAAATGCTGATGGACTTTGGAAGAACTAATGATCAATTCCAGTATTAGCTTAAAAAAAAAAAGTACACTTTGCATTCAAAGAAGCATGTGACTTTTTGACCAAGATGGCTGTTTTGCTGCCTGATTTTGTGACATGCACCTTATGCTGGAGCACTTGATTGAACTCTGTTTGATGGCTTCCCTGCTCACTAGCTTGACGACTCACTTATCAGATGATGTTGCGGGAGCGCTTCCAAAAATCAGTCAGGTGTTGCGATAGCTGCTGTGGTGTTTGGGTGCATCAGCGACCGATTTGCCTCTTAAAAAAAAAAAACAAGCATAAGGTGGCTGCATCTGTATTTCCATTAAAAATAAGGTGCATGATGGTGGTTGGATGGTGGTGCACACACACGATGGGGGTAGATGGAAGCTTTTTCGTCGGTGCACAAGAAGTTCTGTGTTTTAGGTTTACAGTTTGACCAAGACAAGAAAGACAAGACAAATAAAAGAGCGCCACCCACAGAGACTCAAACTCCAAATTAAACGAAAGACACCATTCGCCAATCCACACCGTGTGCAGGAACAGCACAGCGATGACACACACACACACACACATCACCACTTTAAACGACTAACATTTGTCTGTGTCGTCATTCCAACAGAGAAGGGAGACTTCATCGCTCTGGACCTCGGGGGGTCGAACTTCCGGATCCTGCGCGTCAAAGTGACGCAGGACAAGAAGCAGCCGGTGCAGATGGAGAGCCAGGTGTACGAGACTCCTGATGACATCATCCACGGCAGCGGGACGCGGGTAAACATTCAACTGTCACCTCAGTCAGTGTTGACCTTTTTTTTTAATTTGTACATAGCTGTGCTGAGTTTTGATCCGATAAGATGTGAGTTTACGTGCAGCAAAGCTTTAAATCAGAATAAAACACACAAAGTGGCTCCACCTGCTGGGAAGTGTCTAATCTGCAGGAAATAGAAATATAATCCAGGCGAAGTCATGTTGCCCAGTGGTGGCGCCCCCATCAGGTCGTCTGTAAAAATGAAACCTGGCTGCTGGTTTGGGCTTTTATTCTTGTAACAGGAAGCCTTCAAACTCCTCCAGCAGCTGCTCGATGGTTCGCTGGATTCCGGCTTCGTACGTCTTTTCTAACAACTCGTCTGAGCGACTCGTGGTTTCCAGCCTTTCAGCCACGGAGCCGCTCAACAAGCCTTTACAGATTTAATCTTTACAACAGAAAAGTTATTATCAGCCACAGAACAACTGTATTTTTGTGCTGCTGTGTTTCTGTCCCTCCTGGAAACTCGTCCCATCACCTGATGTTCCCCCACGTGGGGCAAACATGAGTAGAAAGAGCAGATTTATTCCAACCAGAGAGAAACCAGCAGATTAACAGTTTACATGGTTATTAGGCGCCAATATTGTCCTATTTAACGGATCATTAAAGGTTTACAGCAGCCACCTCAACCCGACTGGAAAATTCCTCCAGAAAATTCACTCCAGTCTCTCCTGATTGAGGTGGTTACATGAGGCATTTTTATTCAGAAAGGGCTTTTATTTTGATGTTTAGTGGAATATCAGGGCCCCAGGGTTGTGCTTCCCCTGTGGTTCAGGTGGTGACATCCTGGGATCATATTTCCCCAATGTAGACTGATCTGATAATCCATAAATAATTCATAAAATCCATATATAATCCACAAATAGTCCAATAATTCATAAACAACAGTAAAACCGCAGTGGTAGATCATGCTTACATACATACTAGTTATGATCTGAAGGGTCCTGATGCTGTCATCCCAACCCACAAACACAAACAGACAAACACTAGATGGTAAGACGAGACTCTTGTTTGTGTTTGTGTTTTTGTGCGGCGCTGCGACGCCACGAGGATCGATCCATGTTAAATAATGCCGAGGAAAATGAGCGTGACCTGCAGTGACCCCCCCCAGCCGAGCAGCTGGCAGCCGAGCCGTAACACGATAACCAAAGCATCAGAGAGCGCTCGAGACGGTGTGATTGGTTTAGAGCGTGACGTACACACACACACACACACACACACACACACACACACAGACAGACAGACGCTGATTAACGAAAACGTTAAAGGGACAGCTGGCCCCAAAAACTGTAATGTGATATATCAACAGGTTGCCAACGACAAAGTACTTTTTTTTGTTTTTTAAAGAAATAAACACTATAAAAAAACACTATAAAGCTCCTATTTTAATTTTTCACCACATGCATTTTTTTTTTAAAGTTTTTAAAGCTCTGTGGACAAACTGTGCACCTGATATTATTTTGCTTCTGCGTATAAATATTTCCCATTTCTATGCTGTGATGATTTTTGAAGATTTCTCATTAACAATGTCCTTGTTTTCTGCACTAAATTTGAAGTAGAAAACAGTGTTGGCAAATGCACTTTTGGTGTAAAAATCCATTTTTCCGCCCGCAGCTCTTCGACCACGTCGCAGACTGCCTGGGAGATTTCATGGAGAAGCAAAGCATCAAGGACAAAAAGTTACCTGTCGGATTCACGTTCTCCTTCCCCTGCAACCAAAGCAAACTGAATGAGGTAAACATTTTTGGAAAAATACACTTTGTAGTTACTATTTACACAGACAAACGCTCCAGAGTGCAGGGTGTTATTCTGCAAAAGGAGAGTTTTTTGTGTTCAATAATGAGTTCCCAAGATCACAGATAATGCAATCAAAAGAAAAAGTTTTAGAAAATCCGAAGGCCCCTGCCTAAATTTCTACTTTTTTTACATTCATAATTTAATGTTGTTAATATAAGCACAGCAACATTATGGATCAAAAATTATCTTTTAGCAACTTCAGCGACTGCATTTTGCTTCATCCAGGGAAGTCAGAGCTCATAAATCAAAAGAAAAAAAAAACTTTTGGGACGTTTTAGGAGAAATCTTTGCTGCAAAACTAAAAAAAAAAAAGTTAATACAGTGGGATTCTGCCTCAGACGTGTCAGAGACGTGTCGCTGTGACTGGAATAGCAATGGACAGAAACCTCCGAGTTGCCAAGTCTGTGTAAGTGTAATTAAGAGTTTGGCCGTATGAACGCCCTCGTTTCCCGTGTTTCACAGGCTGTCTTGGTGACGTGGACAAAGAAGTTTAAAGCCAGCGGCGTGGAAGGCATGGATGTTGTGAAGCTTCTCAACAAGGCCATCAAGAAACGAGGGGTGAGATTCGTCTGTGTCTTACTCGTAATACAAACTTGGCTTTCAAAATACACCGTATTCACTGTTTTATCTCAAACATACACTACTCACAAAAAGTTAGGGATATTTGGCTTTTGGGTGAAATTTATGGAAAATGTAAAAAGTTCACGCTACAGTGATATTATATCATGAAAGTATGGCATTTAAGTAGAAGCATACACTGGTGATTTCCTCATCTCAAACAATTTCTTGAAACAAAAGCCAACAACAGTGGTGGATATACCACAACAAAAAATGTCAGTGTCAATAACTTGTCATGTGCCCTTGAGCATCAATTACAGCTTGACAACGACGTCTCATGCTGTTCACAAGTCGACTTATTGTCTGCTGAGGCATGGCATCCCACTCTTCTTGAAGGGCGGCCCTCAGGACATTGAGGTTCTGGGGTACAGAGCTCCGAGCCTCTACACGGCGACTCAGCTGATCCCATAGGTTTTCTATGGGATTCAGGTCTGAGAAAGTGCAGGCCACTCCATCTGAGGTACCCCAGTCTCCAGCAGCCGTTCCCTAATGATACGACCTCGATGAGCTGGAGCAGGAGGTGGAGGTGTGAATTTTGCCGTTAAACTCCTTGTTAGAGAACAGCAACTTGTGCAAAAAGTACTGAAACACTGAACAGTTGGACATGTGCATTCAAAAGTTTACAGAAGGTCACATTAAGTTCACCTGTAAAGGTTAGAATGCATTTTAGGTTCATCCTGAAATTTCAGCCAAAAGCCGAATATCCCTAACTTTTTGTGAGTAGTGTATTTTAAAATTTTAAAATAAAGGCCTTTGTGCAACAGCTGGGTGACAAACGTCTGGTAGAGAAGACAAAGCAACAGCCAAAGTCACATTTTACCAGCCGTTGTGATCATTTTGACTGTTTTGGAGTTTAAAAAAAATCCGTCTCTTTTCATCAGGACTATGAGGCAGACATCATGGCGGTGGTGAACGACACAGTCGGCACCATGATGACCTGTGGGTTCGACGATCAGCGCTGTGAAGTGGGCATCATCATAGGTACACACTTGTTTAGTGAACCTCTGACAGGCGAGTAACAGTAAATGGAAACTAAGCCGCATCACGGTCCTGTGCCTCGTCCGGGAGGAAGTCAGGTGCAGGGCAGGGTGTAAATGTGAGGCGCAGGTCGGCTAACGCGGCTCTGACCCCTTGTAGGCACGGGGACGAACGCCTGCTACATGGAGGAGCTGCGTCACATCGACCTGGTGGAGGGCGACGAGGGCCGGATGTGCATCAACACCGAGTGGGGGGCCTTCGGGGACGACGGCTCCCTGGAGGACATCCGCACAGAGTTTGACCGTGAGATAGACAGAGGCTCCATCAACCCGGGGAAGCAGCTGTAAGATGTTTGTTTGTTTGTTTTTTTTAACTTTAAATTTATCCAGACTTGGTCTTTCCCCGGCTCGGAGCAGCTCACTGCCCACTTTACACCCCCAGATTTTCCCAGGCGACTTCAGAGATTCACAAGCCTGTTTCTCTCATCTATTTCATATACAAATATATTTCATTCATCATTTAGTCTGTGCAAAAGTTCAAAGGTGAAAGGTCTATAGATATTCTATAGATATAGTTTAGTATATTTTATTTTTTATTGCACCTACAGACTATGCAGAGGTTTTTCTTTTTTCCTATATTTTTGTATTGATCCACTTTATTTTGTTTATCATGGTGTTTAATTTTTCTAAATATATATATTTCTCCTAGTCTGGATAACATGCTGCCGTAACAAGAATTTCCTAATTTAGGATCAATAAAGTACATCTATCTATCTGTCCTACAAAATACTACAGCCTAATGTGAAGTGCTGTTCAAACTATGGGAAATAAATGTGAATTAACAAGCGAAGCAACTAAGATGCTTCAGCTTGTTTAACCTAAACAGTAACCGTCACCGTTTCAGAGAAATATCATCTACTTTTGCAGAGGAACTGGCAATAACTGCTATCTAACAATTACAAAACTTTTAAAGGGCATCTGGTAACTTTAGCGCTTTGCTGAAAAGATTATTTCAGATTTACAGACTAGAGAATGATGACGTGATGCTTTTTCTCCCCAAAATGAACACACAGCGTTTTAGAGTTCAACTCCTTTACACACTGTCCAATTAACCTGCAGTTGGAGATATTTAATTTTAATTTTAACAACATTTCAGTACAGAGACTTTCATCAGGTTATTTTTTCCGTCTTTTCCATTGCAGTAATTTTGTTTCTCAAACTGAAGCTCAACATAGCAGTAAACATGGTAGGGTTTTCTTAAACTCCATGCAAAACAACAGCAGCGTCTCATGTCTACTGTGCGTCCTTTACGAGAGGATAACCGATGCATTGACCTCGTTGATGACCCTGAAAGCATCACCTAACGATGCTGCTGTGTTTCTGTGAGGCCAGGTTTGAGAAGATGGCCAGCGGGATGTACATGGGAGAGCTGGTCCGACTCATCCTGGTCAAGATGGCCAAGGAGGGCCTGCTGTTTGAAGGACGGATAACGCCTGAGCTCCTGACGAAAGGGAAGATTGAAACAAAGCACGTCTCAGCCATCGAAAAGTGAGTGTGGGAAATCTCCTGTAACGTATAATACAGCAGAGAAACATACGCACAATACGCAAGCTACAATATGATGCTGAAATGAAGATGAAGAAATCCATTAATTTTTGAAATGACACACTGCAGTTTTAAAGGGCTCAAATGTCAAATAAATGACCGTACTGAGACACACGTTTCATTTCAGGAGCAAGGAGGGCCTAAAGAAATGCATGGAAATCCTGACGCGGCTCGGAGTGGAGCCCTCGGACGAGGACTGCCTGGCCGTGCAGCACGTCTGCACCATCGTGTCCTTCCGCTCGGCAAACCTGATCGCCTCGACGCTGGGCGGCATTCTCTCCCGCCTCAAGGAGAACAAGGGAGTCGCACGCCTTCGCACGACCGTCGGCATTGACGGGTCTCTGTACAAGATGCACCCTCAGTGAGTATCACGAGTTGGCGTCGATGCCAAGGCTGAACACATTTCTAACATTTGCTTCTATTAAGGAAAAGACACCTTGAGTGCATTGAGTGCTTTTTTTCTTTTTAATAAGTCAGTCTGATTGGAACCTGGCTGCCAGAAACAGGAATAAATTACCCATAACTGTAAATACAGCCAGCAAAAATCACTGGTAGAGTCCAAAAACAGTTTTACGTTTGACCCAACACACCCGCCTTTTGTTGAATTTTAGCTGCTGCCCTCTGGGAGGCGCTTTAAAAAAAATAATAATAATGAAATAAGAATAAATTATAAGCCTAATAAACAATAAGCCTACTAAACTCCTAAGCTGCACAGATGCTGTAATGCCTGTTTTTAGTTTTTTTTTACCTAGTTTTTTAAACTTATTTTACTATATTTGCTGCTTTTATATTTTGTGTTTTATCGTATTTTATGCCATGTTTTTCTGTTTGATGTCTTTTTTTTTTTTTTTTTTTTTTTTTTACAAGTACAATGTCAGGTTTTCATCCTCCTACTCATCCACTATGAAACTCATGCTATCTGGCAGACTGACTTAGCATGCATTCACTGAAATCATATGCAGAGTTCAAAGTTAAGCTCAGACCTCTCCCCCTCTTTAAACCCATTTAAGATTATTATTAATGTCACTATCATTATTACTTATTACTTTGGATAATGTTACGTTGCTTTAGAGTTTTAAGCTTTCACCATATCTCGTAATGTCTCATAATGTCTCCTCTCTGTGCAGATATGCCCGTCGTCTCCATAAGACGGTGCGGCGCTTGGTCCCGGACTCCGACGTCCGCTTCCTGCTGTCTGAGAGCGGGAGTGCTAAAGGCGCCGCCATGGTGACGGCGGTGGCGTACCGCCTGGCCGACCAGGCGCGCCAGATCGAGCGGACCTTAGCGGAGTTCCAGCTGACCAAGGTCCAGCTGCTAGAGGTGAAAAAAAGGATGAGGACAGAGATAGAAAGAGGCCTGGGGAAGGAAACCCACAAGGAGGCCACCGTCAAAATGCTGCCCACCTTCGTCCGGAGTACACCAGACGGATCAGGTGACAAAAAACAGGAGGAGGGCAGAGGGAGGGAAGGGAAGGAAGGAGGAAAAATAAGATATAGATACAAGACAACATGATATGTTTGACTGCTCTTTCTACTTTTTACTTTTAATCTTTTTCCTGTACTCAGTTTCATCCCTTTTTAAACTAGTACATTAGGTTCATTTAGCGTAAATACCAGAAAAACATCTTTAGGCATGGTAGTGAAAGGTGGAATGTACTGCAATTTAAAAACAAGATTTTAGACATGGAAGTGAAAGGAGGAATGTACTGCAATTTTAAAAACAAGATGTTAGGCATGGAAGTGAAAGGTGGAATGTGCTACTCTGGAATTTACTATGCACAGTTAGGCTCAGTTCAGCCGCACATAACTCGGAAACACATGGCGACGTTTACCTTCTTTAAAATCAGCACCAAAGATACTCGATACAAAAGAAACCTCAGTGAAACGGTAAAGGCCTGCATTTCTGATCTCATAAGTGGAGACCAGAATTGCTATGTGCTGAATTAAAATCTGATATTAACCCAGTACAAGTCTTTTTTTCCCCTCCAAATAGAGTTAAATAAAAATACCAATGCCGTTCTTAAGCAAAAAACACATCTTCTATTTCAGTTTTAACTATTAATTTATTTTAGTTTAGTGAATTTATTTTGGTCATTTTCAACTTGCAGAAATCAAATACACATATAAATAAGCAATATCTTATACACATATTTTTAAATAATAAATAAATAATATTTAATTTCCTTTCAGTACTGAAAAACCAAAACAAATATGATATATAGAAACATACACTGACCAAAGTGCTGTACAGATTAAAAGCAGCACGGATAATAGGTACAATGCAACAATTACAATAAATAAAATAAATACTAAAATACATAAACACAGTGCTATAAAATAGAATAAAATTAATTAAAATTTAATAATTTAATAAAATAAACTAAATGAAAGACACAAAAACAAAATGTGTATATTATGCATACAAAGGGTCCAAAGGCAGTTCATAAATATAGTGTTCATAATTTTGTTTTATATTTACTAATAATATTATTTTTAAATAGCTTTTAAAATCTATTAAGCGTATTACATAATTTCATTTCTATTTCTAAATTATTCCATAAATTTACAGCTTGGATTCACAGACATGTCCTTTTTAAATTTCTGTTCATCCAGTTGGAAAGCGACGCGGCCGCTGGCCTCCTGAAGGGTCGGGGCCCTCACAGATACAGGAAATGACTCCGCAGTGAGCCATCTCTCTTCTAAACCATCTCTGTCAGCACGGCAGTAACACAGCTGACTGAAATGATCGAGTTCTCCGGGGCTGCACTTCATTAGAAAGGGAGCTGCTGCCGTGCTGCCAACAAAAAAAGTGCTCGCTCACCGCACACGCCGCTCCGCAGTCCAACTTTTACAGCCAGACGACACGATGATTCATGTTAATGACATTCGAAACAGTGGAGACGGCTTTCCACATACCTTACAATTCACTTATGAAGGCATATGTCTTCATGTTATTTGCTCGAGCCGTTTGGTCTGGCCCCGTCCCATTCAGACAGATTTCCAGCCGGCCAGAGGTCGAGCCAATCACAACCATTTATCTAAAATGGAGCGGGTTTGATGCTGTGGCCGACAGAGGAGCGTCGTTGAAGCTCAGCGGGTTGCTCGCTCATTGCTCTGATTGGTTGCAGGTCTATCGTCCAGAGTGGCCGTCGATAACGCCCCTTGTAAATCAAAAATGCCGACGGGGTTCAGACTAATTCGCATTTTCAAACTGGTTCAGTAAATCCTCGCTTGAGGATGCAGGCCAGGTGTCAGCAAAAGCATTTTAAATTACATGTTCATTCGTCTGTGGTTGATTTCTTTATTTATTTTATTTTATTTATCCTTTATTTTACCAGGAAGGTCCCATTGAGACACAATGTCTCTTCTTCCAGGGAGTCCTGGTCAAAATGGCAGCATAAAGAAAGTTTCAAACACAGAAGGACACCAATTACACATAGACACACACAGGGGTACCATTACACAAAGACAAAGGCTGACAAGACAATACAGGCTAATCCAGGGCTAGGATCACCAGCACTAAGCAGAAAGAGGAGAGAAAAATAAAATAAAATAAAATAAAATAAAAAAATCAACAACATGTTGTAAGTGGCCTATATCAGACAGTGACATTGTTCTGTAAGGACTGTATTTAACAGACTTTTAAAAATATGAATTGTAGGTAGGGACGTATGTTTGCCTGTTTCACATTCACAACCATTTCTGGGCTCAATGGGTTTGTCCATCACTTCTGAAAAATCATTACTTTTGTCTAAATGAATTCTATAGTGGGTGAAACTGATGTGTCATGTGCAACATTTGGATCGACGTCTACTTAAAACCTGACAAATAATAGTACTCCAGTTAATTAGGGACGGTGCTTTTGTATGTTATTGCAGGATCTTGATGTACCGTATCGGCGCACTCATCACGATGCGAGCGTGCACATAATAAAACAAAATTCACCGTTTGAACTGAGGGAGTGTGACAGTCACGCTCTGCAGCACCCGAACGCAATTAAGGCGGGGTATCAGGTCATCGTCTGAAGCGAGGCGTACTCTAACTAGTGTAAGTTAAAGTAAGTGTGACACTTGAGTTTAACTGCTTGGGTGAGGTTCATTATAATCAGTTGTCAAACTTGGGACTGCAATTTTCATACTAGAGGCAGAGTTTGTCTACTGGCAGCGTTCCAGAAGCACACCGGGCTCAGAGGATCAAAGGTGGCATGTGCGAGTGAATGACGTTCCGCCACATTGTTTCCAAATGATCGCCAGGCATGAACACGCATTAAATCTTTCTTAAGGTGTCTAACTGTCACTAGCTGTCCCACCCTGATCTTGGCTGCAAACGTGTCAATGTCATGGAGCGGTTTCAAGTAGATCAAACAGAAATGTAACTATAATTGAAGTTCAATTTCAAAAAAATGAGACATCCACCCTCTGAAAAACGTGGCACTGATGCAGATAAAATAAATAGTTTGCCAGGAATTAAAATTTAACATCTATGACTGTCTCCATGAATCCCTAACGATGATATAGATGTGTTTTTTTTTTTTAAATAAAATGGAAACGGCATTTCGAAAAAGTCCAAACGGCAAGGCTGAACTTTGGTGTCTTTTTCGTTTATGCAGAGAACGGGGATTTCCTCGCTCTGGACCTCGGAGGGACAAACTTCCGCGTGCTTCTGGTAAAGATCCGCAGCGGCAAGAGACGGACAGTGGAGATGCATAATAAAATCTACGCCATTCCCATAGAAGTCATGCAGGGCACCGGAGAAGAGGTAACCACTGAACCGCTAAACTGCAGAGTCATCAATGTGCATTTTAGCCCCTTCAGGATTTCATGTTTCATTTGTGGCAGGAAAGTGTTTCTCTGCTTTTTTTTCTGTCTTTGCACTCCACATGACATGTCTACTTACATAACATACAGCGCTTACCTCCAGTTTTGACACCTATCTCAGGTTAAGGATGCTATAGTGCTATCGTTAGATGCCTCAGTGGCAATGACGCCCCTCATCTGGGAAGTTTAGCGCCACACACACTCGTTGAAATCACGTTATGCATTGCATTTTCACGTGTTAATATTTTTGTCATACCCAGCCATATTTCCCAGTAAAATTAAATGAATCCCTGCTGTCTGATTTCCAGCTGTTCGACCACATCGTGTACTGCATTTCTGATTTCCTGGACTACATGGGGATGAAGAGCGCCCGTCTGCCCCTGGGATTCACCTTCTCCTTCCCGTGCCATCAGACCAGCTTGGACGCAGTACGTTGTCTATCGGCTACCTCCAAAACCCTTTACGTTATTTAAGCCAAGTAAACTGACTGAGAGCCACACCCTGGATCCCTATGTGCTAACCTCAGCGGGGATTTCCACGCAGCAAAATATACAAACCTGTTTACGTGATGTAATTTTCTCTGTTCGCCTAAATCCCCCCAGTCTGAGGCCTAGTCTGGTTAGATCTGTCATTTCATTGCTACCTGAGGGATCAGAATTTACAAATCAGAACAGACGTGCAGCGCGTGTGCATACGCGATGGTTAAATGCAACCTCTTTGGCTGCACATGTGTTCGGATTTCATGATCCCACCCGGTATTTAAGCCTTTGAAACCCCGGCAGATTTGCTTAATTTCTTTCGCAAACATGGGAAAAAGGCTATTTGGCAGCTTAGCAAGAAATGAGCCAAAAAGACAAAAAAGAAAAGAAAAACAATTGCAAGAAATTAGAAAAAAATTACACAATTACGCAACAACAAAAAAGAACACGTCCTGAAATCAAGTGAGAGCGCTGAGGTTTCAAAAGCTTGTGGACAGCGTTCGCATGTTTTTCACAAGCAATTAGCCACAAACATTTCACTTACATACTGTACAACTTAGTACAACGGTCCCGCCCAGGTAATATGCTACCACATAATTGCCGTGGCTGTATATGCCTGTATACGAGGCCTGTGATGTAATATAGCCTAACTGTGTCATGCACCGTAACTCTGTCGTAAACTATTGCAGGGTTGCAGTTTATGAACATCTCAGAGAGGCAACAGGACGTTTAATTTTTTTTTCCCAAACGGTGATTCTTGCAAAACCAAAGTGTGAAGGGAGAATATTCAGGAAGTCCAGGCGGTCGCTTCTTTCATTGATAACCGTGTTAATATTTTCTAAATGTCAGGATGTGACAGGATCGTCAAAATTACCTTTTTCTGCTCTTCTAGTCTTATGAACAACATTTGCTGTTTGATACGTTTAAATTGATTTAGAGTCCAAAACCACAGACCAACAGATTCACAACAAACAAAACAGGATGATACCCCCCTGACATATTCTTATATTCATGCCTTCCGGGCCAGACAGCTGTGCAGTAGGTGCTGACCCAATGGGCAAATTAGCACAGCAATACTGCCATACCAGAAAAGAAAAGTCACGACACACTACTACAAAGTAAAGACAACAAAAGCTGCTGCAGGAGTGAAATAATAAAAACAACTGTCTGCTCTGCTTCTGTACTCGGTGTCGTTTCCCACCGCAAGTGGACGTAAACGGGCAGAAAGGGACAGTAATATTGATCAGGATTTGATCAGGCATTTGGCAGCTGATGGACCCCAGGCTGCAGGTGGAGGAGGAGAAACAAAGAAATATATCCTCACCCACTGCATGGTCATGGATGTATTATTGTGACCTATAATTTTAAGATTTGATGACACATGTTGTAAGCATTCTCAGCTGTTCTGAAGGGTTCTCCATGCAGGGTGAAACATACTCAAAGGACTAAAGTCTCTGAGCATTAAAAGCAAAAAGAGTAGGATTTGTTGGCTGCGGTTTGTAAATCAAAGCTGGACTCTCCTCTGTGGCCAAGCTAACAGCGGCCAGCAGCGAGTTTTTTGCCTCCTGGGACGGCAACGGAATGAAATGACCACCGAAAATGTGCGAAATTCCATCGCCATCCTAGGAAAAAAACGTGTCCCGCTTGCACCTCCCTGTCCAACAGTGAACAGGCCAATAGCACGTCACTCTTCGTCGTCCTCCTCCTCTCCCTCAGCGCTCACCAGCAGGTGAAAGCCAAACCCAGATTCACTCACGTTTTTCCCCACAGTCCACATCTACGATTTTTGTAGCTTCCTATTGGACGTTGTGTTATTGATCTGGCACCGCACTGCGCTGTGATTGGCTGGGCCCAGAGTCCGATGCCCAGAAGAGTCCAACAAAACAAGAAAACCCAGGCAGAGGGCAGGGTCTCTGCAGACACACACACACCGACACACACTGCTAGTGGCTCATCAGTGATGTATGAGTCTATACATTGTTTTTAGGAAGATCTTACTCATTTTGCCTCTGATAACCAGGATGATGTAACACGGTGCAACTCAAACGCAACCTCAGAGCCGTGCAACTTTTGTTGTCGTGGAATTCCACAGGAAACCCAGTCGAGGAACTTCCTGAACTGGGTTTGCATCATCATTTGGAATATTTTGTTAATAGACATCTAATAGACATAGCAAGGGTCCAAGATTCATTTGCAACCTGTAAATAATCATGTGGAAGCTGCACTGTATAAAGCCAGCCTAACAGCTAAGACCTCCATCTGTAACAGTAAAACTAAAGGCCGTGTGGAGCCGGGCTGAAGATAACTGAGTTTATTAATAACACAGAGGAACAGAGGAACAGGCGGGCAAACTGAACACAATGAACCGACAAAAGACAGAACTGCAAACGGGACTTTAGCACTAATGAACTAATGAGATAACCAGACGCAGGTGACAAGACTAGCGCACAGCAGGGAAGCTGATTGGTTAGGAAACGCCGGGAACAGGGCAGGACTAATGAGACTAAACTCAGGGCAGGCACGCAGGGGCGAACACGCGGGGCTAGGGAAACACACGAGGGACACGCAGAGTGGGAAAAAAAAAAAAAAAAAGGGAAAAGAGTAGAAACACAGGCAGGAATCCAAGGCAAGGATGGTTCTTAGTCATCCAGGTCGAGGTGTATCTTGTGCTTTCTGCATAATCTCGAAGATATGTGCACCTTAAAATCTTAATTTGTTCATCTTTGATTAATCTTTAGCTATTATAGAAGGGTGTCTGTTCCTCACATTCATGAAGCTCAGCAAATTCATAATGGCAGCTGCCTGGTATGAACTTGAACTATAATGTCTGAGATGCAAACAGGTGAAGGATAAAAAAAACAAAAATCGGCCACAACTACCGGGGATTCAGGGGAGCACTCCCTCGGGAGAAAAATTTGAAGGATATTTGCTTTAGCTGCTCATTTCGAGTTATGTTTAAGTAAATCTGCATCTGCCTGAAAACTAATTCTTAAAGCCATTATGGGGTCAAATGGGAGCAGGGGCACTTATAAGCCATGCCCTGAGGAACGGAGAGGTTTTACATATGGATGACCTCGACAATACCGTGTCCTGTCCACATTCCCGTGTCTGAAAAAGACTGCAGCACATACTGACGCCACTGCAGGGATCTGAGGTTAAAACCAAAAAACGAGTCGCTGCATCACCTGCCAGCATTTAACGAGAGACTACAAGCTCTTATGAAAGCAAAAAAAACAAACCAAAAAAAAAATCGCCTGAACCAGACCGACAACATCTGCACAGACAAAAATGAAAGGCTGCGAGAAAACTGATATCAAGGGTTAATTTCAAGTTTGGAATTTAATTCCCGGTGCCAACTTTTCTAATTAGTCCCCGGAGGCTGTGTCAAGTCGCTCATTAAAGTGCGCTGTAGGTGCCTTGTGATCGAGCTAGCTAACCCGGTTAATGTCAGCTAACATGGCAACTAGACCGCAGCATTTAAGTGCCGCTGGAGGCGACGCTGCCCAGCTGCAGAGTCACGACCGTTTAACACCTGTGACCAGTTGATATCACAACACTCAGAGCAGCGACGAGACGTGCACTAGGCAACAAAAACTAGGCATCCACGTGGTCCTGATGTTAACTTGCCCAACTAGTCCAGCTTTATCTCGGGCACTAAATGCATCCAGGGCCCTGTCTTACACCTGGTGCAAAGCGAGGCCAAGCACGATAATCTAGCTTCCATTCTTGGCGGTTATCACTTTCCTGTCCAGCGCCGACATGGTGTAAACAGCAAATGCACTCGTGCCCGTGGGGGTGCACGTCTTAAAATGACATCGGGAACGGGAGATGGCACTCTGGCTGGTTTATTGCACGTTACATCCCAAAACGCACCCATGATTAATTAACAGACTAAGTACAAATCCGTTTAAATCATGAGCCTGGCGCAATGGCCCTTTTTTTCTACTGTTAAAATAGCAAAAGTGGACTTGGACACGCCCTGAATGAACCTGCGCCATGCTCTTCAGACCTCGCGTTCAAAAGTTGAAAAGCTGAGTTGTGTTGAAACGCAGCCCGTAATCTGTAACGCGGGAGTCCAGCACAACACAAGCTCACAGCAGTGACAATAGATCTTCTCCATAGAAATTTCCTGTTATAGGAAAGCAAACAATGGGGTCAGTGGGGACGAATGGGGTCATGCGACGATGGACTGTCCATTCTCCTTGACTTTGGCTGTGCTGTTGCCTTCAAGTACTCTGTTCCAATGTAAATTTGACTTTCTGCGCATTCAAGTGCCTGCCACATAATTGGAAAGCTGTGCTCTGCATCGAGGATTTGTGTTGCTGAAGTTAAAATTAACCAGTTCTGCATCTAGGCCAATCAATCCAACCAATCCCCCCCCACCACCACCACCACCAAAAAAATTCTCCGCGGCTCCACATGAATCTCATAAGTGGCCTATTTTGATCTCAAAATGATGAATTTTGCTGAAGGGTGAGGAATTTGCATTTCTGATATGAACTGTGAGCTGCTGGAAACTGGAAGCGGCTCCACGGGGCTAACTGGGATTAAACGCTTTGCTCTACTTCTTCCTGACAGCAGCCGATGACGAGGAAAAGAGCAATTTCTCACTCAATTTCCCAGCCCGTGCAGTGAGTTTCAGACGGTGACCTCGCAGTCGGAGGGCTGCCTCTCCAATCTTCGGCCTGTAACCAAGCGCTGTGTTGTTCTAACACAGTTCTTGTTGTGTGCTCGGCAGGGTATTCTCATAAACTGGACCAAAGGCTTCAAAGCCACCGACTGTGAGGGCGAGGATGTGGTGGAGCTTCTACGGGAAGGAATCAAAAGGAAAGAGGTAATCTGAGACAGGAAATACGTCTTAACACTACGACAATGCTGCCGGGCACTACACTTCATCCATCACGGCCAACACATAGCACTCAATAAGACAATGTCTGATATCAACACTAGTGTGACCTGAACGTTCCCTCAGCAGTGTTGTGCCGATAAAACAAGAAAATTACTGCCACTGGTGGAGAAAATGGAAAGGAAATGATGCAACTTGGCCAAATTCCTCTCAAAGTTCACAGAGGTGTAGCCTTAATATGCAGAATTATTGTTTTTATTTAAATAACGAACCAAAATAATGTCTTTGAGGCCTAACACAAGGACAAAATGGTGAAGAACGTAGTGCAAAAACCAAAAATGAGCCTAAATGACAGGAGCTACTTCAAATTTAACAGCTAGCATTGTTCTGAAGTAATGAGGAGTTTTGCACCAGAAAATATTCCAGCCAGTCCAATCACATGCTAATCCCAGCATACTGATTTTGGGATTGAACTGCAATGTTAACATGAAGTTTTAACCCCATTCTGACTAAACCTATGGCTGGACAGCACACGTCATGACCGGCCATGGTTTATATCTGGCGGGTGTTATCGATGTCTCATCACAAATATGCATGTTATCTCCATTTATCAGTCCATGTCACCTATTTTTTTTTTTTTTTTGTATGTGAAGAGTTCCCATTATTCTCAAGTCACCACTTTTGAGTTTCTTTTATTGATTTCACTCTTTTAGATGGAGGATCCAGTAAGTATTAAGTGAATGTGAATTAATAACCTACAGGTAAAGCAGCGCCGGACTGCAGAGATGTGTGGTTATTGTTTTAATGGCATGTCATATCATTGGAGAACTTACTTTCAGAAACTTTTGGAGGAGTGTGGCTGTTGTGTCTGCACTGTGGGCTCTCGTTTCAAGACAAACACTACAAGGATTTTTTTTTTTTTTTTTGTTAAATGACTACGATACTTGAGTATTTTGTGTGTTGCTGGGCAGTGTTTTGGAGTTTTGTGGCTATCTGAAAACAGTCTGTTCACTGAACGGTCAGGGGGTGTGAGTGACCTGCATTGTGTTTGGTGTGCCATTTGAAAAGCTGTCTCATGTGATCCATCAGTCGAAACAACCATTCAGTAACAATATCATCTCAAATCAAACATTTGGACTTAACACTACTAAACTGTTGAGTGGAGAGCTGGAAAACATCAGCAATGTGACATATTAACACTATTGCCAGTGTTCACGTTTAGGTGCTTTTATGTATTTTTGGCAAAAGTAAACATCTTAAATTTTGTACATTGCAAAGAGAGATTATACAACTACCTTTACCAGCTCCAGTAAGTAAAATATTACTAGATAAACTTATGATAATGACTAAATATAAAGCCTGTATTGTGTAAAAATTAAAAACAAATTGTGCATTGACTTCCTGGTTTGCAACATGATGCATGATTCTTCGTGAATGAAAGCTGAGATGTATTTTAAACAGCAGTGGTAAGCATTCAACTTTTTTTTTTTTAAATTGTTATTTTATTTAAACTTTAGCCTGTGAATGATTAGCCTTGTGCTGTCTGGGTGTGTAGGAGTTTGAGCTGGATGTGGTCGCCATAGTGAACGACACAGTGGGGACGATGATGACCTGTGCGTATGAGGAGCCCACCTGTGAGGTGGGGCTGATCGCAGGTAAGTTCAAATCGGCCTCTTTCAACTTTAACCTCTTCCTCTCCGCCCCCATTTTTTTAAACATCACGACCTCTGTGCCATCGTGGCTTCCTTAGGTCGGCTACTTTCATCATCAGCCGCGGTGCTGTGGGATGGCCAAAGGAGCCGGGGCCCCTTTATTTTCAATTAAAGTTAATTAGAATATTAACTATTAAACCTGAGGAGTGATGGTTCTAATCTGCTTTTCTAAATTCAAATTCAAATATCCTTGAGACACTATGGCTTCCATTCACAAAAAGACGAGAATTTGTTTCAGCTTTGCCTCGGCTGCAGCTATTCAAAGAGTGTGTGAGTGTGTGTGAGCTACAGGTGGAGGAGCGGCGACCCCTCTAAACACCTCTTCTCTTTTTAGACTTTCATTGAGAAGGTCCTCTAACAGCTGCAAATATGCAATTATGTCTTTACATGTCTTTTATATATCTGAGTCAAATGCATATATTGGAGGTCGGTAAATAATAACATTATTTCCATCTCAGTTGTTTTTGGCGTTGCTTCGATGTAGGATTAAACAACAAAATACTAGATATTCTAAACACCAGAAGGCATTTTTCTCCTCCTCACATTTTCAGAATTCATTAATATTCTGCAGGCCGGATGGAAGTTTTCCACAGCAGGATATCAGTCATTTCTGTTGTAGCGAGACTAGCAGCTGGAAACCATCAGAGGAAGGCAAACAGTATTAACTTCTTGTGTAATTAAAAGGCCCGGCCAAATTTACTTTGGCCAAAGCAAAATTTAAATCCTGGTGCCGTGCCTGTTTCTTCATACCTGTATCTTCACTCTGGCTTCAAAACTGAGCTCGCTACAGCCCCTGAAGGACAATATGTCAGGTGGAGTTCAAGATTTTAATTAGTTAATTTTAATTTGTTTAGAAATGTGAGGAAAGGCATCAGTAACATGTAAGTGATTAACGTACTTCTGCATTTTGGGCACTTGGTTGGCATTCAGGCTCAAAGGACACTGCAGCAGGACTCGTGGCTCCTGATGAACCTTTCAACCACCTGATGCCACCTGTCTCTTTTTTTTTTTGATACTTTTATTGATTTTTTTTTTAGTTTTTGCATGAACAAATGAGGCCTAGGCTACTACTACACAATCAGTGAGGAAAAAATAAATACAAAGTAAGAAAAATAAGGTGCTCTAGTATTGTTTATCATGCATTTAAGAAGGTTCAGATAAAAAAAAAAAAAGTTTGTTAAAAGTCCAGATGGTTTTAGCATTCCCATTTTTTCCGGTGTCTAAGCTGCTTCTCCTTTTAAAGTCGCAGAAAGAAGGTCAGTTTCTCCACTGAGCAAATAGAGAGGGTTCCTCTGGAGCCAGCATTTTGTAATTTTTTTTTAAAAATTTAATTTACTTGCAGCCATAAAAATCTTCAACAATATATCTTACTTTTACTGAGGCCTTTAGGAATATTTCCAAGGTGCAAGAAAGTGAAGCAGAAATCAGGTTTGAGGTCCAGAATCCCTGAAACTAATTCCTTTCCAAAAAATATTCACATTCTTTCAAAGCTGACGTTGTTTTAGCATCTTGTTCCATGATTAGAAACACAAAAAAGTAGGAAAACAGAGAGCTATAATAAGAAATTAACAGCTCTGTTATCCTGTACCGTGGTGTCTGCTGGGTAGTTTGAAACGTACGGCTCGTCGTGTGCCTCCTTCCTCAGGGACGGGCAGTAACGCCTGCTACATGGAGGAGATGAGGAACATCGAGATCGTGCAGGGAGACCAGGGCCGCATGTGCGTCAACATGGAGTGGGGGGCGTTCGGAGACAACGGCTGCCTGGACGACATCAGGACGCAGTACGACCGCGCCGTGGACGAGAACTCGCTCAACGAAGGCAAACAGAGGTGAGGAGGCCCTCCCGGTGCCTGGCGTGATGGACGTGATCACACACACATCGAGATCAGGACACACACAGCAGATCGGGACAAAACCAAACATCATGATGTCTCTGACCAAACAGCTTGATATGGATAATGTGATGACTTCGAAGAGACGACTGTTGGTGCTTTTTGTGAAATTCTTTTAGATAGATAGATAGATAGATAGATAGATAGATAGATATACTTTATTGATCCCAACCAGGGAAATTCTGGTGTTCCAGCAGCAACAGTAGAAACATATAATAAAGTTAAATAAAATAGAATAAAAGCTAAATATATACAATAAAGACGATAAAGGCTAAAACTAAAAATATACAATAAGGGCTAACCTAAGAAAAAGAGATATGAGATGTGAAATATACAGATGGTAATGAATATGAAATATACAGATGGAATTGAAGTATATAATATTATTGTATAATTTTACAAAACACCACCAAGCAGGTTGAGGCAAAAAAATAAATAAATAAATAAATAAAGCAGATACAAAAATCTAATAAGTTCAGGAAAACTGTCTCCTTTTACTGAAATGCAGCTTTTAAAACAGAGACGGCCCTCAGGCTAAATCGCACCACATTTGGAAGCAGAAAAGGGAGAAAAGTCAAACATTTTTAAATCAAAACATTTTAAATAAAACTGAAATATTTGAATCCAAATGTGTAATAACCTAATGAATAGATTGCTATGATAAAGTGATAAATTAATTAGACTGAGCACTACAAAACCATCCATTGATCAGTAGTATGGGAAAAAACAGCAGGCGAGTTGGTGTGTTTTGTTATTTTAGTGAACCTGCTGTCAAAAAAGCTAAAGGTCAACATGGAGCGCACAATTTCTCAAGAAAGACAGAAAGATTGTTTATTTTCTCCTGGGAGGTAAACGGCAAACCTGCCTGCGATGTATCTGTTGCATCTCTCTCTTCTGCTTCGTGTAAGTCTACATCATGTGTCACTTTGATGAGCCACCATGCAGTTTCTCATTTGACTGGTTGGCTCCAAATTGATTAATTTAAAATAGAAAATCAGAAAGTAGCCTAAAATATCCATGTGTTGAGCAAAAACCTATTCGGCCACCGTGAAGTTCTCATCTGAATGTATGTGGCCCGCCTCCTATATGAGTCTGAGACCCCTGCTTTAAAAACAGGAAAAGACTCGCGCCATATCCTGATATTACAATATCCAAAATAGACTAGACGATATCTACTCTCATATCACAATATCAATATAATGCTGATATACTGTCCAGCCTTATGGGGGAATTTAAACAGCTCTGACAGACACATAGAGCACGTCACTCTGCCACTGCCATCCACAGTCTCAGTTTTAATTCACGTTATTAAAACATTAAACTCAATTCATATTATTATTCACACAGAACTTAGGAGCCAGAAGAAGCAGAACCTCAAGAAAAGCTGCAGCACTGAGAAATTAAATTGAGTAAACTGACTTCCATTGATACAAGTCCAACACATTTGTTGTTTTTCAAGATTTATACTATTTAAATAAGAGCTCAGCTGTGCAGCGGGTACACTGTGTGTTTTTGGAGAACAATGCCAACACTGATATTTTTGGTTAGACGGATGCCGGCGACTGATCATGTTTGTCAGTGTTCATATCAAAATATTATTGTGTGTTTTTCCTGTGGTGGAAAAGCCCCCGACACACCATTTCTACCATCATGTCACTGATTCTTGGGAATTTGGATAAGACAGGTTTTAACAATCCTGAGCACTGTTATAAACATTTTTCAGACTTCAGTCATCACGTCACACAGAAAACCTGACGGTGGTGACGTCTGACGGTGGTGACAAAAACCTGCTCTTTCACATGATCAGCATGAGTTGTTCACATTAGCCAGCTTGTTTCCCCCCTGTTGCTACCTACATCAGACCTCTTCTTAAAAAGTATACATTTATTCCATAATCTAATTTAATATTTTTTATACAGAAGTGACGGTGTTGACAAATTATGGTTGTGGCAGTAGCAGTGTCCAAAAATATGAAGAGATTTAAGAGAAAATAGAAAACTTACAGGAGCCTAAGTGGTCTTGAAGCATGCAGTAGAGCTGAAGGTTTGAAAAGGGCTCCTCAGGAATGTAACTGACCTTGTAGTTTTTTTTATTATTATTTTTTAAATAAATATCTGACGGTGGTGACGAATATCTGGGACACATTTTGAGGAACCACAAAATAATAGTAAATATTGTTCAAAACCCATCGTTTGTAGTTTTTAATACATATTATGATGTACTCTTTCATGTGGTAAAGATATTATTCAATGAAATTATTACTTTTTGTTGTTTTAATCAAGTTGAAATGATTATCTCCTATCCGAGGACAACTGGTTTTGTAGGCCATGGGCCAACATATAATCATTAAATTAATACAAATTAAAAATAAACCTATAAAAGAACCTTACAAATGTGCAAAGGACCCCATGATTATGCCCTTGATTCTTTTTATTCATTAATATGTAAATTTCCAGCAGAAATAGCATTTTTCTTAGTGGGACATGATTTATCCAAATTCTCAAGAATCAGTGATCTGACACTATAATGTCCCTCTGAAATCCGAAAAAAAAAAACAAAAAAAAAAAAAAAAAAACTATCCTACCATGCAATTCGCCTGGCATCAGGTCTAAATTTGAAAATGAGTGAAACCACATTTTCCTCCAACTCACTTCCATTCCACATGGCCAAAAAATAAATACATAAATAAATAAAATAATAAAATGAAAGGATTCACTTCCTGGTGAGGCGATTCTGAGTTGTGACCAGAAAAATCACAAGCAGGTGCAGGCGACTCCCATTTGTGTGTAATTGTTAACTCATCCTGGAGGAAAGCTTTGGTTTATCAGTGTCTACCGAGCCACGCTTATAAATCAGCAACCTTTCTCCATCGCCTCAACAAAAACAACACAGACGCCAAAACCCCCCCTGCTGATCTTCAGGAAACATTTTCCCAAAAACCGCCCGAGTGGAATACAAACCTGGGAGCTTTATTTTAAACGTCCTGGATCGCCCATATTCAGCAAGACAGGATGCAACATTTTCCTGCAATTTGCTTATTCTAAATTCACATGGATCCAAAAGACCAGAGCTGGAAATCAACAGCCTAGTGTCAAGTGATTTGTAAATTAAAGAGAACGACGCTTAATTGATTTTTAAATTCTTTCTTTGGATTTTTCTAAACTTTTTGACACTTATTTTTTGTGCATTGGCGACTACACAGGCCAAAACAAGCCGCTACAGATGTTTAAAAATAATCTTTCTCCCATGTCTGATTTAATCAAAGTATTTTATCGTGATCTTTCTATTTCTCACGATGAAAGGCGTACTGTTTTTTTTTTTTTATTGTTTTCTTTTTTGAGTGAGTGTGTGATGGCATTAGCACTAACACAGATGTTTCTCCTCCTCGAACGTGTCAGATATGAGAAGATGTGCAGCGGCATGTACCTGGGAGAGATCGTCAGGAACATTTTGATCGACCTGACCAAGCGCGGCTTCCTGTTCCGGGGACAAATCTCCGAGACGCTGAAGACCAGGGGCATCTTCGAGACCAAGTTCCTGTCCCAGATAGAGAGGTGAGCGCTCCCGTCGCAACTAAATCACTGACTTACTGCCACATCAAAACCTCAAAGCTCTGTGGAGGAAATCCATCCTCAAGTATTTTAACACTAAAAAAAAAAAAAAAAAAAAAAAACTAAGTGTTGTACCTTGTGTTTCTTTCCCATTTTGTCATAAGGGGCCCCCGTCATTATGGGAAAACTCCTCTGAATCAGTGTCTGAAACAGAAACAGACAAGGCAGAGAGAAAATGAGGACACCAAAAAGTAAAATTACAACACACTGATCTCAGGGTATATGCAGGAATCTTGAAGTTAATTTTTAAGTTTATTTTTTAAGACTTTTTTCAAGACCTTCTCAATATTTTTTAATACCCCACAGCCACTTCAAGCTGTAACCATTGACATCAGTGATATTTTTAACTTAACAGTTTTCGTTTGTGATAAAGACTATAGACTACTATGATACAACAAAATTCAGTTAGTCAATTCCCATTGACACAATGCTTATCTTCTTCTTGCATAATGTACAATATGCCTCCCTGACATTCCCCATCGACTTGCTGCAGCCAGTCTTTGAAGTCCAGCATTTCCAGCCAGGACGCTGCAAATTTGCACTTTCCCATTATGTTACCGTTCAGCCATTCATGCGTTCACCAGCCTTCTCTTCCGTTTTCGCGGGGCTTCATGTAACATTTCGGTGCGTTCGTAATATGCACTGGGAGCGCCAGAGCGTACTTTGTGCTTCTGAATTTCCACCCGCCCGCTCGCTCTGCCGCTCTCAGAGACAATTTACGAACGCACCCACAATAGCCTCATTTTTTATGTACCTGTTCATCTTTGTTTTTTAATAAAAATGAATAAATTCACACACTTTTACGATGTTTTAGGGACTCAAACTCTTGGACAGCTAATTCAGAAAAAAATACTTACAAAATTTAAGACTTTATGAAGTCGTGATGAGACTTTTTAATACTTTTTAAGGGTCTTAATTTTTCCAAAATTGATTTATCACCTTTTAATACTTTTCAAGACCCCGCGGATACCCTGGATCATTACAAAATGATACCCGACAGTGTAACAGTAAGAAAAGGGTGGATTTTGTCCCTAAACAAAAAAAGCATGATTGCACAAAAGCATTTACTAATAAAAATTCCTACATAGCGACATTATTCATATCAAAGTAGCATCTGATGGGGAAAATACACCTTAGAAGAGGAGGAGGAGAAGGGACACACACAGTCGAGTCAGTTTATACAACATTAAGCCTACCTTAGCCTCTCAGAGCAGCTGTGAGGTATCCAGTGACTCTCCTGCTGTTGGCTGACCTTTGACCTCCCTCGCCCCCCTCTCCTCCTCCCCACAGCGATCGTCTGGCGCTGCTGCAGGTCAGGGCGATCCTGCAGCAGCTGGGGCTGGACAGCACCTGCGACGACAGTATCATCGTCAAGGAGGTGTGCGGCACCGTGTCCCGCCGCGCCGCTCAGATCTGCGGAGCCGGAATGGCGGCCGTGGTGGACAAGATCCGTGAGAACCGAGGGCTGGACCACCTGGAGATCACCGTCGGGGTGGACGGCACGCTGTACAAGCTGCACCCACAGTAAGACACGGGCGGACGGGAGGGCTGCAGGGTCACAACCAAAACATTATGATAAATATACATTTTGGTGGGGAAAAAAGAAATCAGATAGATAGATAGATACTTTATTCATCCCGAAGGAAATTCACAGTTTTTCAGCAGTATCCACAGATTACAATATTAAATAAATAAAAAATAAAGAATAAGATCTAAGTACAACACACTAGAGATCTAGGTACAACAGTGTGCAAAAAACAATGTGCAAAGAACCATGTGTATAGGTGTATAAAATGTGCATAGATGTAGGTCAATGTGCAAATTTAGAAGAAATATACAGTATACACAGATGATAAATAACAGTAAGCAATATAAACACTATAAACAAGGAATATATAAAAAAAAATAGAAATATGAACAAGTGGCAACAAAAATTTCATATTTCAAAACCTCTAAAAGAGGATTCAGACTGTTAAGGCATCATTTTTGCACCTGACACTTTTTGTTCACAATGAAATTAAAAATGACTTTTTCAACCTTGTTAGTTATAGCTTTATGGTTTAACAGCCCAAAAAAATTAAAATGAACCTTTTTTGGTGTATTTTCAAATCAAACCTCGGGTGGTGTGACCTCACACTGTACCGGCTGGTTGGTTTATGCTTTTCGGAGGATGCTCCCCACACTTTATATCCCAATGATGTTTTAACAGAAAATGTTATCCAATTATGTAATCTAGGTACTCTCAAAAGACCATTTAAATTTGGACTTTGAAAAGGACCTTTATTAAACGCCGGTGCAGATCATTAGGAAAAAAAAAAAGGTTTTACGTTTTTCAAACAGTGTGAGGACAACTTCATACGGCCCAGAGATCCACGCGGCCTTAAACAGATGATAACTGTCTCACTGGTCACTCACTCATTTACTTTTAACTAAACAAATCCAGTAGCTCTTAAAGCTGCTAACTAAACGGCTGACTGTTATACTTCTGATCATTGGGGCTTTGTTTCAAGCCGCCTCTCTGTTCGCTGTATCAGCACAGACACCGAAGAGCACACCTGTAGTCTGTCACAGGTACAATGGATGATGTTGCTTGTCGTTTGCCAACTTCATTTCTGCATTTGGCGGCATTAAATCTTGACTGAGAACAGAATTGGCACCTGAAATTACTCCGGGTGCCAATTCTTTACATTGCATGAGGAGCACTGCTATGTAATAATTAAACTATTATACTATAAAAACTTGCAGTGCAATTATAGAGGAAGGGTTACTGCCAAGCCTTCTCAAGGTGTCACGTGGCTCATTTCAACCAAACCTCAGATGCACACGCAATCAAACACAGGAACAGGCAACGGCTTGCTGTAAAGTTCACAGCATCTGCAGGTTTTCATCCAAACCAAACACTTCCAACAGGTGATTCCACCATCCAGTTCCTCCTCTTGGGCTGAAGGTGAGCTAATTGGTGAAGTCACCTAGAACAAAAACCCACAGGTGCATGACCGCCACCCTTTGCTGCAACACTTTGCTGGTTCCTACGTAGCTGCTCAGCTCCAGAGAGCGTGGGAGCACATTTCCTCCGACTTCAGTAGCAAATCCTCCTCTGACCCCCGTTTCCTGTTGCTCTCCACCCACAGCTTCTCCAGAATCTTCCAGCACACAGTGAAGGAGCTGGCCCCCAAATGTGAGGTCACCTTCCTGCTATCGGAGGACGGCAGCGGCAAGGGCGCCGCCCTCATCACAGCCGTGGGCTGCCGCCAGAGAGAGATGGACGCACAGCAGCAGTGAGGAGCTCCGCCCTGCCTTTCGGCCTCGAAAGCGATTTTGCTGCTCCACGTTGACCTTCACCCGCCGCACAGCCCCATCTCGCCATCATCGCCCCTTGGCAGCCGTGACTCCACCTCCGCCCCAACTGGCCCCGCCCACTGCCAGAGAGACGTGCTGAACGCATAAGGAATTATAACTGAATAGCCTAAATATTTATTTATACCACACCAGAGGGTTTATTATTTCAATGTTTGTACATTTTCCTCAGTAGCTTGTTGTCAATAATCTGCTAAACCTAAACTCCTTAGGTGTGGAGTATTTGTGTATTGCTAACTTTATTTTTATATGGAGGCAAATATATAATTGTATTTATATAGCGAAGGCCACTTTGAATCCCAGAGGTCATTAGGATTTTGCACCACAGACACGAAAAAAATTCCTCTGTACTTTTTATATATTAGGGTTACAAGAGCAGCATTTCAATGTCACCTCCGAATGGAGGAGCTCCTTCGCTGAATGCATTTTTACAGGCGCCACTGGTTCGCTAAACCGTTTTTTTTTTTTTTTTTTTTCTCCAAAAGGGCTCGCTGCATAGGGTTGAATGCAAGAGTCACGGCTGTTCAAATCATCCTCATTTTATGTACCACACACACACACACACACATAAACACACACACTCACACCATGTGCTACGCTACTAACCCGTTTTTGTGTACATGTCAGTGTAACTCACGTATTGAAGTACTCCAGCAGCACCGTACCATTTATTCCTGAGGAGCTGAGAGCGTAGACCGGCCCCGGCGGAAAGTGTTAGCCTATCTTGTTGCTATTTGTGAACTACTATACTTTAGGTGTTGTGTTGAATCCCACCTCTACACATTGTATGTAAAAAAGAATAAATGTTTATCGGGCCCCCGAGAAGAGAGTGGATACCGAGAGCGCTTTTGTGTGTGTATCTGTAGCTGCGTGTCAGTATGTCCTAATGTAATGACCTGTAGCTTTCAATGTCCAAAGCTGTATGAAGACTGCATGCCTTACACCGAGACAAAGGACAGCACTGGATCCTTTTTCTTTTCTTTCTTTCTTTCCTTTTCTTTTTTTCTTTTTTTTTTACATCACTATAGATTTGTGATCAAGACGGTGAAAAGTGAATTCATTAAATTATATTTTGTTGTGCAGGAAAAGCCTGTGTGGTCTCTCTCGCTCCTTGGAAACTAGACTGGGATCTTAAAAATGGGCAGCCACGTTAAAGGAATAATCCAACGTTTTTTTGGGGGTTTTTTTTGGCTTACCAGGAATGAGACAAGACGTCCGACACCATTTTCACCTCTGTACATGCAGTGGTTCGGTTCTTATTGGTAGGATTTTGTGTTAGCTTAGCATAAAGACTTGAACTCTATGGGAGTCGCTAGTGAAAAAAATAATCCTTACAGCAACTCTGAAGCCATCTTATTTGCACAAGTAGAGGAAGATTCACCACAAATTCAATTCTCATTATATTCCAAGGCATGTATTTCAAATCCACATGATCCACTGTGGAAATAAAACAGCTTCAGAGTTGCTGTAAGGTTTGTTTGTTTTTTCACTTTGAGGGAGCCAGGCCTGTCCCTGTCAGAAAACAGCAGCAACTGTGGCGTGTGTGTGTGTGTGTGTGTGTGTGTGTGTGTGTGTGTGTGCAGGTCATGCAAATCAAAGAACCGAGGAGGTGGAAGTGCACGGTGTGGTGTTGACACTGATAACAGGCTGCACGTCTGACCGCGAGCGTCTGATTGTACCTGAAGGCTGAGGAGCAGATTAAGATTAAGCGATGACTGTCCCGCAAAGAAAAAAAACAAACAAAAAAAAAAACAACCATTTCTACAACCATTTCGGTATAATTACACACCAACTCCCTTCAAGAAATCGCACCAGGTTTAAAGTGTTTTTTCAGCATTTCCATCAAATATTCTAGTTTTTTCAAAAAATGTTCTCCCTCAACAAATAATGCCTGATGGCTGAATCGTCTCAACAGCATCTATTTAAATATAATTACTTGGTGCATCAAGATAAAGAAATACTTCACCGCTAAACTATATATTCTGTATAATTCTCTCCTGAGATATTCACTGAAAATCACTCACTCACGATGAAGGTTGCAAAAAACTGCAGCCATTTCTGTTGGAAATGAGCTGATTGGTGAGTTCAACAAACACCAGGGAAGCGATTTGAAGCCGTTCGAGCAGTGACTCTGCATCTGTATGTTCAGTGTGCCCCAAACTAATATACTAATATACTAATATACTCTGCTAAATGGTGAAGTGCGGATTGAACTGCCGCCTGCCTCTCCCATGGGTAAACTGCAGATTCGAGCAATTATGGGTCTGCAGAACAAAGTTATGAATAATTAGCAGCAAGTCGCAGGCTGAAAAGATTAAGATGACAGTGACGTCCAATACCAAAGCATATTCTTATATAAAATAGCTAAATTTTTCCCTAATCCATACCCGGCGTTATGCAACATTAGACAAGCGGTTACATGCGGATGTGGGTGTGAGTTTCAGTAAAATTAGCATGTCAAGTGGCTGCAGTCCGGTGAGTTAGAGGGCAATTAGAGTCCTGCACTGGGATACCCCTCTGGTGCCATAAGTAACCTGCAAAAAGTGTGTGTGTGCAGGGAAAAAAATAATAATTTACAGGTGCAGGTACAGGTAAAAATGACTTGCATGCAGGCGGGTCATCAGTGAAAAAAAAAAAAGAGAAACGAAAAAGCAATCAGCGTAAAAGAAACAAAAATAATGCTCAGTGTTGCTGTGTATTTCCATCTTCACCAGCATCAGATGCATTTTATAAATTTCAATGTACAATATTCAAAGTTACGATCACCTAGGATTTTAAACATGATTATCCACCAGGGCGCCCCCCCAACCACGGGTTCAGTTTCAACTTGGACCCTTTGCTGCCCGTCATCCCCCCTCTCTCCCTTGTCTTTCCTGTTTATCTCCACTGTCACTGTCCAATAACTTACATCCTGCTGGGTGAAGAAAGAGGGGAGGTCACTGGCCTGAGAGACGCAGACTAACAGCGATCCAGGCCACACATCGATCCACATCCAGCAGACGACCTGCAAAAACAGCAAGTGGCGAACATCAGATTGTTGTCAGTCCATCCTCAAAAGCCAAGTTGGATGTATGAAGAAATTCAGGGGGTCAGGCTGGGTCCGGTCGGGTGCAGAATTGATTTAGAGATAATTGTGGGTGATGGGTCAGGGGCAGCATTGAGCTTTGTGAGTGTGGTTCAGATACGGGCGTGTAAAACTGGACCAGGGCAGCGTTCTGGGGTGAACTGCTAATGTGGGTGGATTCAGGTAAAACATCACGACTGCTTGATAAACCATTTTCCAAAAAGGTCTCGTGTGTGACCGGCCTCTACCTTCCTTACAGTTGCTTTTTTTTTTTTTTTCCTGCTGAAGCTTTAACCCAGCCCTGTCTCCTACAACACAAGCTGCTGATCGTCCCCCCTCCCTCTGCCACACACAATATCTAATCTCTCTTTTCCACCATCACGGTGCCAGTGCCTAATCTAGAACCAGTTCCACGTATTTCCACTGGAAAAAAGCACTGGTGCTGGGGTCCAGAAGCTGGCCACCAACATGGCTCCACATCACTGCTGGTCCAAAACTTGGAACCGCTGACGTCAGTGGCTATAGGAGGGGCTGCGGCAAGAGATTTCCGAGATATAGTGTCCGCTTTGCCGTCATATTGATAAAACATGAGCAAAAACAGCAGCAGCTTTCTCTGTGATAAAAAAAGACGAGCCAGCTCTGGGCCTCCATGGAAATGCAACGTCCGCTACGTAACGTTCGGCTCTGTAACCTGTTGAAATAAAGCCTGGTTCTCAAAAGGCACCAAGGCAGAACTATAAGAGATGCTGCTCATCAGATTATGACAGGACTTTGGGGCATCACACGTGTCACTGTTTCATCCCTGCATTCTCAAAGCGACCACAATTAGTCAAAGCAGGGCACTACAACATTCCTTTACTTGTTAGATTGATAAAAGTTTGGAGGAATGATGCATTTGAGCACCATATTGTCCCATTTGCTAAATAACAATACCCAGGGGGTGTCTGATTTGACGCGCTCTGTATCCCAGACGCCGCTGATCATTGTGTTCCAGTAATAAAAAAGAAAAAAAAAACATACTGTGACATATTTGATACTGATTGGCCCAGACTGAACCATCGTTCATTAGCCACAACACGCTGGCTGCTGCCTTGTTTATGCCTCGACGGTCCCTCTTCGTCTTACCTGTGTAGTGCTGCAGCCTCGTCTCCATCGCACACCTCCAGTCTGCATTCACACGACAGCCTGAGCCCACACACACACACACACACACACACACACACACAGAGGGAGACAGTTCAAACCAACAGGAGCTGCTTCACTCTGATAAAGACGGAGATGATGAATGCATCGCTTCAGTGCATTCTTGCTTATGTAACTCATTGTTTTATTATCCGCAGTACATTATCGTTCGTTATATTTTTTTATCTATATTATCCAAGGGTGGGGGAATAAATCACCTCACTAATATTTTTTTTTTGTTTGATTCTGAATTCATTTAAAGTAAATCATCTGAAACAAGACGACCAAAGGAATCTGTTGGTACCCAGTATGTCATGCTCAGTTGTCGGCAAGGAGGCAAAATATTGTTCCAAAGCTACATTTTGGTGACATGGTCATCTCCAGCAGGGTCCCTTGACCTCTGACCTCCAGATGTGTGAATGAAAATGGGCTCTCTGTGTGTGCAGACTGGGGCCTAAACAGTCTTGGAGCTGCATCAGTTGGCTTTGACTGGAAAGCTGAGACTCTTGTGGATTCAATGAGCCACATTTGATTCCTGTGTGATGATGTTGGCCCCCATAGCAGCCATTTCACTGCAGGCAGAGACTTTTGTCAAACTGGACATCGCTGCATAAAATGACCTATAGTGACCTCTAGGAGAATCACAGCCTCATCAAACTTTACAGCTAGAAAGTAGAGGAGAATTCAAAAAACAAAAACTGCAATAAATTATACTATCGAATCATAATACATATCAAATTGGCACCCAAGTATCGTGATAGCATCAAATCAGGAGATAAGCATATCATCCTGGCCCTAATATTATTTGTTTGGCTGCCAATTTCCCTGAGAATCACTAAAATTTGATCTAATGGACTGGATAGATTAGAGTTTAACCAATAACATGTCTGTGTCTGCAAGTTAGTGTGCATGTGTTTGCTTCTTTAATTCTTTGTGCGTATGTTTATGCAAATTATGTTTAACATGGTCACGCTGCCTTGTGTGTGTATTTATGTGCTTGTAGTCATAAATTTTCCAGCACTGTGCATTTTATAGGCTACAAGTGCATATGCATTTTAGAATCAGACATACTTTATTGATGATTGAAAATTCACTCAAGTGTCAAAATCATTGAGTTTGGGCTAGTTGCAGTTGCACAAATGCTCAAAAGAATTAAAATTTAAGAAAAAAAAAGAAGAAATAAAATATGTGCCTTAGAAATGTGTCAAACAGTAGATAGATAGATAGATAGATAGATAGATAGATACTTTATTCATCCCGCAGGAAATTCGCAGTTTTTCAGCAATATCCACAGATTACAAGATTAAATAAATAAAAAGTAAAGAATAAGATCTAAGTACAACAGAATAAGATCTGAGTACACCAGAATAAGACTTAAGTACAACCCAGTGTGCAAAAAGCAATGTGCAACAAAAAAAAACAGAAAAAAACGTGTGCATGGGTGTATAAAATGTGCATAGAGGCAGGTCAATGTGCAAATTTAGAAGAAATATACAGTATACACATGATAAATAGCAGTAAGCAATATAAACACTATAAACAAGGATTATAAAAAAAAAATAGAAATATGAACAATTTAAACAGAAGTATTAACAATTTAAACAGCAGTGGAAAATAACCTAACCCTAATAACCTATGTGCATGCTGTA
Organism: Myripristis murdjan; assembly: GCF_902150065.1. NCBI lineage: Eukaryota > Metazoa > Chordata > Actinopteri > Holocentriformes > Holocentridae > Myripristis > Myripristis murdjan. The sequence goes on along the minus strand of NC_043980.1, from coordinate 5,574,878 downwards.
TAAATATGTGCATTGTGCATTAATCGTGAGCTAGGTCTGGAAAAAAAAAAAAGTATGTGCATCATATCTGAATATGTGCATTAATAATCCTACTGAATACATAATAAGGGTAGGTAGGTAGGTAGGTAGATACTTTATTCATCCCGCAGGAAATTCACATTTTCTTCAGCAGTATCCACAGATTACAGATTAAGTAAATAAAAAAAACAGAAATAAAGAATAAGATCTAAGTATAACAGAATAAGAATAACCTAACAACAGAACAACAGAATAACCTAAGTACAACCCAGTGTGCAAAAAGCAATGTGCAACAAAAAAAAAAACAGAAAAAAACGTGTGCATGGGTGTATAAAATGTGCATAGAGGTAGGTCAATGTGCAAATTTAGAAGAAATATACAGTATACACATGATAAATAGCAGTAAGCAATATAAACACTATAAACAAGGATTATAAAAAAAAAAAATAGAAATATGAACAATTTAAACAGAAGTATTAACAATTTAAACAGCAGTGGAAAATAACCTAACCCTAATAACCTATGTGCATGCTGTATAAATTATGTGCATTGTGCATTAATCGTGAGCTAGTTCTGGAAAAAAAAGTATGTGCATCATATCTGAATATGTGCATTAATAATCCTACTGAATACATAATAAGGGTAGGTAGGTAGGTAGGTAGATACTTTATTCATCCCGCAGGAAATTCACATTTTCTTCAGCAGTATCCACAGATTACAGATTAAGTAAATAAAAAAAAAAAATAGAAATAAAGAATAAGATCTAAGTATAACAGAATAAGATCTGAGTACAACAGAATAACCTAAGTACAACCCAGTGTGCAAAAAGCAATGTGCAACAAAAAAAAAAACAAAAAACCGTGTGCATGGGTGTATAAAATGTGCATAGAGGCAGGTCAATGTGCAAATTTAGAAGAAATATACAGTATACACATGATAAATAGCAGTAAGCAATATAAACACTATAAACAAGGATTATAAAAAAAAAAAAAAGAAGAAGTATGAACAATTTAAACAGCAGTGGAAAATAACCTAACCCTAATAACCTATGTGCATGCTGTATAAATATGTGCATTGTGCATTAATCGTGAGCTAGTTCTGGAGAAAAAAAAAGTATGTGCATCATATCTGAATATGTGCATTAACAATCCTACTGAATACATAATAACTACAGAGTGCAAGTACTGCAAGTGCACGCATGCATTTGTGGTTTAAAGCAGAACAAACTAAAAGGACTGTCGTGATCACAGTCATACTCTGTGTGTGTGTGTGTGTGTGTGTGTGTGTGTGTGTGTGTGTGTGTGTGTGTGTGTGTGTGTGTGTGTGTGTGTGTGTGTGTCTCCAGCTCTCACCAGGTTGTGGTGCGTTAGAGGGCTTCCTGCTGCATCCATCTCTGAAATCAACAAGCAGCCGTGTGTCACTGCACATTGCAGGTACGTAACGCAGGTAAAGCGAGCCGCGGTGACACCGTACCTGTAAACCAGCGACCCCGAAGGCGCTTTGTGCTCTAAAAAGGCTCGTAGCTGTTTAGCTGGCAGGTTAACTTCAGTAGTTTTGCTGTGTCGGGCTGGACGCTAGCTAGTGATCTGGGTTAGCTTTGTATTGGAGCTTCGACAGCCGCTTTGTTGTTCAGCTCGCCAGGCGGCCAGATGTCACCCGATATTTCGCAGCTAAAGTATGTTTTCGTGTGGCTGCGGTGTTTTGCGTGCATGGGGCAAATTCCCGCATTTCGTTTAGATTAGTGTGCGGGACCGGAGCGGCTAATGTCAACAGCTAACGTTAGCTAGCGTTAGCTCGTCCGCTTGTTGCCGTGGCTAACGTTAGCTAGTTAGCAGCCCGTTTACTCGAACTGGCAGCGGCGTTTGAAGTCAACGGGGCGTTTTTTTGTCGCGCAGTTGCTCTCAAACTGCGTGTTTTTGGGTGTGTTTGGCTCTAACTTACAGTCGGAGGGTCACAGCAGTTGCACCCGCGGCCACCCGCCGTGCACAGCAGACAGGTAATCTGTTTCTGAACGTGACCTAACGAGCTGTCGGACCCGCGCGCGGCACGTGCTGTCATTTGTCCAAAACAGGTGTTCGAGATGACGCGCGCGATTGATTTTTATTACGGGTTTGATGACTAATTAGCAAGCGGGTCAGCTGTCACCTCTGTCACCCCCTATCTGTCAGGCACACGGTTTACATTAAATGCAGGAAGTCAAAAACACTTTGTGCAGCTGAATATTTTGCATTTCTCACGTCTTCTCCTGATTGATTTTTAACAGGGTTTAACTGAGCCGGTGGGGAAACATCCTCTCGAGGTGCTTCCCTCTCAGGAACACAAAGGCAGCTGCTTGCGCTCTTGAAAACAGCAGCGAAGAAACTTGGAAGCTCCACATCAGCCTGATGACTGTTTGAAGGGAGGCGGCCCCACCGTGGCCCATGCACTGTACCCGTTTCCCTCCCTGTCCTCCTCATCCCTCAAGCTGACGCAAAATCCCAGGCACCTCCCCCCCCTCCCCCACCCCCACTCCCACCCCGTCCCCAGCGTCCCGCCCCCTCCCGTCATGGCGCCTGGCACCGAGACCGTGCACTACATCCACCTCCACAACTCCAGCCAGTCCGTGCTGGAGGCCCTGCGCACGCAGCGGCGCGAAGGCCTCTTCTGCGACGTGACCGTGCGGATACACGACGCCTCGCTGCGCGCCCACGCCTGCGTCCTGGCAGCCGGCAGCCCCTTCTTCCAGGACAAGCTGCTGCTGGGGCACTCCGAAATCTCGGTGCCGCCGCTGGTGCCCGCAGAAACCGTGAAGCAGCTGGTGGATTTCATGTACAGCGGCTCGCTGGTGGTGCTGCAGTCGCAGGCCCTGTGCATCCTCACCGCCGCCAGCATCCTGCAGATCAAGACGGTCATCGACGAGTGCACCCAGATCATCTCTCAGAGGAAGGCGGCCGCAGGGGCGGCGGCGGCGGCCGCGGCGGGAGGGGCGATGCTTGGCGGGGTCCTCCCCAAGCAGGAGGAGCGCGGCGGGGGAAAAGGGAGGGAGAGCGGCGGCAGCAGCGGAGGAAGCTGCTCCGGCGGCGGCGCAGGTGCGGGCGGCGTTTACCCAAACTTCTCTAACTTCATGGCGGACTGCGGGGGAACCAACATGGGCGGCGGGCTGGGGGGTGCCAACGTCAGTGTTAGTGAGAGCGGCCCCGGCCCCATGGAGCAAGCCAACCCCGTGGGCCTGATGACCCTCGGCGACATGGGCCCCGGCTCCATGTGCGGGCCGGACGGGCTGGGCTCCGGCGCCGGCCCGGTCCTCATGAAGCAGACCTCCAGCTGCACTCAGGACGTCAGGTACAAGCTCCGAGACCTGTTGGCGCAGACCGCCAACGGAGCCAACGGCAGCAGCACAGGGAACCTCTCGGCGGGCTGCAGCTCCGGGGTGGGCAGCGTCGACAGCATCGGCAGGGAAAGCCTCCGCGGCAACGGCACCGACCTCTCCGACGACCTGGTGGGCATGGACAGGTACAGCGAGGAGGAGGACATGGACGGCAGAGAGCGGGGGAGAGACGGAGACCGAGACAGGGGGGCGGGACACAGCCGCAAGCAGAGGCAGCCGCTAAGACTCCAGGTAGGGCTGGGATGAGGGGAAGTGTTGCCATGGTTACAGCTTTCAGGCATGCAGAGCTGCAACGGTTTGCTTTTCTTTCTTGTTTCTGCTTTCCTTTCTCCCTCACTGCATTGGCGCATATCGCTGAGATGTTTCTGCACTTGACACAGCTGAAGCGAGGCTGTCGTCTAAACTCCCTCTGTAATTGCCCAGTTGATAATCTATGGACTTCTGCATTCCTACTGTAGGTCGTTAAGCCGGGTCTCGGTTGAAGGGCCGCGACCGCCTTTCATTGCTCCATTTCTCTTACAAATACCTGATCGCTGCTCTGCTGCACGGTTACAAGCATCGTCTCTAACACTCCCTAACATCACAGTTGACCTTTTTCTTCCCAGGTGCTGGAAGGAGAGGGAGTGGTGGTGAAAGACGAAGGCGTTCAGGACGCGGATGGGGCCGTCTACGCTCTGGAGGACGGGCGGCGAGAGGGAGAGCAGGAGGGCTCGCAGGAATCCATGGCGGGCTTCGGACAGGTGGGAATAAAGCAGAGGTGAACGGCAGCCAATGAGAGGGGCTGATAGACATAAAAACGAGCCAGTCGCTGCAGCGCGTCAGTGCCAGACGAGACGCTTCGTTGAAAAATAAATGATAAATGAGTGTAAAGCTCACTATTGAAAGGGATCTGTTAATTTACCAGCCATTGCTTATAAAAAAGCAACATTCTTAGTATATAACCTCTAGTTTTGAAATGATAATCCCTGATTATCAAGGAAAGAGATTTTTTTTCCATGATGTCTTATTTCTTTTTTTTACATTTTGATCATTTTTTTTTTCTGTGAGTGTCGTATGCTCAGTTTTTCTCTCACAAGATGTGAAGTAGGTAGGAAGGGAAAAAAAAAAAGAAAAAAAAAAACAGTGGAGTGGATTCATGCCGCAGCCTGGTGCACCCTGCAGACTACACAAGGAACATCTGCCGCACAGTCAGAAGGATTCAGCTCAGTCTGCCAGGTTTCTCACAAGTGCTGCATAGTAACTCGCGATAAGGAAAAGGAGCAGTCCAGTCCATCTAGGAGGGTTAGGACTAAGTTTCCCGTTTTTAAAAGTAAAATATGTTATCAAGCTACAGTGCGTGAATTAATCTGCTGCTTGGATTTGGGGAGTTTTTCCTGCTCCACTTTGTTTTTCACACAAGATAATGCACCTGGCAGAAGCTTTGGAAAATCAAGTTCTCAGACAATTGTGCTCTTGGATAATGCTCTAATCACAGTTATTAGTTATAATTATTTAGAGTCGTAATTGTTTCCTTGCTTGTTTGCAGCCGATGCAGTTTTTTTTTTTTTTTTTTTTTTAAGTGGCAGCAGCTAAAATGTCTAATTTTCTCTCCAGCTGTGTAATCTCAGTGCTGTGGTCCTTAGTTACAAAAATTCAAATAATATCTCCTTGATTACTTTTAAAGACAAACTTCATACAGAATGCGCCGTCGTCGGGGTTTAATACCAAATGATCTTAAACTGATTCACTTTAGGAACTCAGCGGCTCTTTTCCACGTTTCCACAGACGCTCTGCGTCATGTTTCTCTGCTGCCTCTCCTTCTGAACTTCAGTTTTGGTCACACGATGCTCATCGCACGTTTAAAATTAGTGATTGGTCAGACGGAGTGGAATTACAACCACGTCAGCGTTGCAGAATAACACGATTATGCATTGCGGGAATCATAAAATTGCGATATACATGCAGTTATTTGCGACAAATCGATCAGTTAGTCGAAAAATTCTCAAAATCGTAATATGGCCAAGTGCGTTATCCAAATTGCAGGATTTGTGGATCTGTGACAGGATCTATGACAAAACACTTCTGCAGACAAAACATTGTGGTGCTACAGAGATGCGCTGGCCTACAAATAGCATTTTCCCGATGTAAGAAAAGCGTGTTTGTTTTGGTTCAGGCTCCTGCAAGAATCACACCATCATCACGAGATTCGCTTTTTTGTCAGTGAAAATGAAAATTACAACGCAGAAATGATCATTCCTGCTTAAAGCGTCAATCACATCGCAACCTCAGTGTGTGTGTAAAGGTAATGGCAGTATGATTTTTTTTCAGCGTATTGTTCTGCCCTGGTTCTAAGTTTTCAGTCTGCAGTGCTGATGCCTCGTGCAGCAGCATGTAGGGAGTGAAGGCAGCAGCAGCGACTCGGGGGATCAGAGCGATCCTCCCACTGCAAGCGTTTGAGTTCAGGCCCTCGACACGCCGAGCATCTGCTCTGCTGAAGTGTCCTTGAGCAAGACACTGGATGGCTTCCAGCTCTGTGGCTCCATAGCTGACCTCTGACCTCCCTGTGGAGGAGGGCTAGGCAAAACTGATTTTTTTTTTTCTTTGGGGAATAAAAGTATTGCAAGGAAAATATATAAATATATCGACATACCGCAGACTATTGATACTAACAGGGTTCTCTATTGCTGCATGTATTTCTGCTTATTCTTCTTTTCTTTTACCAGCTTCCATACTTGACAGCGCGAGAGACCTTGGGCCAGATGTATAAAACTCTGTAGATTCATGACTAAAACTGCGTGCGTGCACTAAGCCAGAAATATGCATACACATTCCTTTCATCAGGTTTATAAAGCCGCGCGTGCGCATCGTTCTGATTTATAAATCTCAGTCATGAAGGAACGAACGTGCACGCGCCTCTTTTACACTCCCACAATTAACTCAACACACCCTTAAGCAGCCGTTTTCACAGCAGCTCGCCGCCTGCAGCGCCGCTCTTCACACCTGAAGCAGACAGGAAATCCAAAGTGCCGTTTCACCGATTGTGCCGCACGTCGCCGCTCTCCTTCTGCCACAGCAGCTCGTCTTCGCACACGGCCAGGCGGCTCTTTGGACCGTCCATATGATTAATCCATCACGTGGATAAAATTAAAAGAATATTAAGAGCTAAATAAAACGTTGAATCTGCCTTAATGTAATTTAACTGATTGATCAAATTACTCTCACAAACATAATTCATTAATAAATGCACATTTGATGAACATTTTTATAAATCCAAGTGTAAACGCCAAAAAAAACAAACAAACTATCAACATACACAAACAATATTTTAGTAAAAACAAATTCTTTCTCTCACCTGATATTGCACCTCCTCGTCAGCCTCAGATCGCTCTAGAAGAACATGTATACCTTCAGTCTAAATAAATGCGTGAGGTGCTCGCAGTCTGTTGTTAAATATTTCAGTTTATGAGCAGGAGAAGGTGCATGCATGTGTTTTGTTTGTACGTATTGATTTGGTTTGAAGCGATGCTGAGCGTGTCTTCCTGTTCTCTCCGCTCAGATTAGTGTGACATCAGCTTTTATTTTTCACACCTAAAACACTAAAAGATTAATTGATTGGTCGTGATGGACGGATAAATCTGCAGACCATCGTTATCGGACGATATCGGCTTTAGCAGCGTCACCGTATCGGTTCAGTATTGGCTTTTTTCTGTCGATATTTGGCTGATTCTGACATTTCCACTTGTGTGAGTTTTTTTTTTCCTTGAGTGCATCACTTATTGCAAATGTAAAATTGCTGACAGAGTAAAATTAACCATAACTTTGTTTTTTGTTTTTTTTTTTTAAAAAAAAAAAAAAAAACTGAGCCCGTCTGAAAAGCTGAACCTATCCTGCACCTGCATTTGTATTATGTCTCATAAAAATGCAAAACATATTCCACTCCTTTCTGTACACTGAAGAACCAGATCAGTCAACAGTGAGAGTAATCATTAGTTGCAGATAGGGTGGCAAAGGGGTGGAAAATTTACAGTAAATTTCCGGAAACTTTGCAGAAACTTTGCGTTGGAAGTTAGGCTGCAGAATTTTAGAAATATTCCAAGTTGGAAACCTTCCATGGGAATTTACAGGAATTGACTGGGAATTTGGGCTAAGTTATACAAAATATAGCATATACAAGCATAAATATTTTGGTTTTTTATAAGTCAGACGTGCAAACTAATGCAAATTTCACAAATGATATTTTTGACTTTGACTTTATTTGTGAGTAGAACTTTACAAGATTCTTTCATTGAGCAACAAAAAACATGAACGCATTCTGCATTTTTCTGCATTTTTCCTCGATCCTCTCAGGTCTCGTGTGCAGGATTGTAAAAATGATCTGTGCATGTGCTGGAGGAGTGCACGGTGCAACTAACCAACATTGTGCTGCAAGATTTTTTTTTTTCTCAACTACATTTAAATTTATTCCCGTAAATTCCCATGGAAGGTTTCCAACTTTGAAAATTCCAGCAGTTTCGCAGTCCTAGATGCAGCTTTACGTATCTTGTAGTTTTTTTTTTTTTTTTTTAAATAAGCTATTAAGGCTTTTTGTGCACTGCTATACCAACGCATTCCCTTCATTTCTGCTTTTACTCTGTTACACGCTGCTTTTCGTGGTTTGTGGCCGCACAGCCTGTCCTGGCGCGTGCCTCGTCTCCTACATATTAGTGTTACTTAAGCCCACTCTTGACTCTCGTAAACACCTGCCATCACTGATGAGGCTCTGTTGTAAAAATAATTTTTGGCTGTTAAAATAATTGAAGGGCCAAGGGCCTTCTTGGTTGCCCTCAGCCTCTAAATAGCAGACAGATAATTGAGGTTGTTCCTAAGTCGTTGGGTGTGTTTTCAAAAAAAAAAAATTCTTTGCATTAGATCAAAGCTGCTCCTATGCAGACACTTAATCTCAGTCATACATCACAGATCATAACATGTAATGCATCTGTCGTAAGGTGGTGTGACTGGTTGAACCACACCCCTGTCAATCAGCGCTGGTTCATATGCAACAGGGGAACCACAGGATTGGGATGAAAGATGCTGAAAAGTGAAAAGATGTCGGTCTAAAAAATTTTTTTTTGAAAAATCAGTGCATGTGAATGCATCGCTGCAAACACATCATCAAGAGTCCAGTCACTAAATAGTTAACCCGCTGCTGGGAGTCGCCCATCCCGCCCCGCTGCATCTTTTATTTTATTTTATATTATTTTATTTCATTTCATTTTATTTTATTTTTTGTATTTAAATGCTTGTGAGAGGCGTGTAAACCTGAGCAAATTCACTTGACTTCTTTCAAAAGATGAGGTAAAAGGCAATGAGCAAATTATCAAGAAATGACCTCAAAAATGAGCAAAAAATAAGTAAAAAAAAAAAAAAAAATTACATGAAGATTACCACAAATCTCCCCAAAAAAATTAGAAAAAAAAAAAAAAAAGAAAATGAGTAAAGCACTCCTGAAAAATTCACTAAGTATTGCTAAAGACAATTACAAGAAAACTTTAATCATTTTAAATATATATTTAAAATGTAAGCACAGGATATATGAATTGACACATTGTTGGGGTAATTTTATGTTTTTTTTCTTGTAATTTAATTTAAAATAATAGCCACTGTCTAATCTTCTGGGGTTTTGTTTTCTGGTTATTTTCTTATAATTTTTTTTTTCAGCAATTCTGTGGCAGTTTCATTGCTAGTTTTCTTGCCATTTTCAAATTTTGGTGTATTTTGTGTTTATGCTATCATGATCTTGGTCATTTTAAATATGATCATTTGTTTGAAAGGCTTCAGGGTGGTGTGCTCAGGTTTCAAAGGGTTCATATACACACGCGCAGTAAAAGTGACACAAACCTGTTGATTTATTTTTATGCAGAAATGTTTTTTGGGAAAGTCTGCGTGTGGTGGAACATTCCACCCCCCGTCCTCTGAAACAAAGGGTACGCCCCTGACCAAAGGCCAACATGTAACAGCCACTTAACACACACACACAAAAAAAAAAAAACACGCGCGCGCACACACACACACTCACACAACACAAGGTTGATTTTGAAATGGATCCAAGCCTGTCACGTCAGCCCAGACAGAAACATTCTGGCGGCAGAGCGTGCACTTTGTAGTCAGGAATTTTGGTCCTCGTATATGAGAGCGAGTCGCGGCGCTCGGTTCATCAGTTCATCCTCAGAGGAGTCTGAGAGCAGCGGCAGCCAGGAGCGACACCTACATGGTAAGGCATCTTTTTGAAGGACACTTCACTTCAGAGGCAGCGTCTCGGTTTGGGACGTCCCGACCTCCGACTGTGAAATTCTCCGTCGACACCGAAGTTTAAAAAAAAAAAAAAAAAAACGATCTGGCCGATTGCCGATACCGATTTTTATTTTAAACCAAATCTTTTATACGGAATTGGTTTTGTGCAAATACATCTAACTAAATTTCTTCAACATTAAACTTAGAATGATCATTTTAACTCTTATATGGTATTCGTTTTTTTGTTACACAGGGAGTCCTGCTGGATCTGGTGGACCCATTGCAAATTGGGGCTTTTAATTCAACATAATCAAACCTTTTTTTGTTAAAATACTCAGCAGATTTTTACTTCATCCCAATTGCAAGTAATATAAACAATGCATATGTTTGTTGTTTGTGAAAACGGGTCCCACAGACCCGAATACCTTATAAGGGTTAAAGAGAATAAAACTCATTGAACCAACCAAAAAAAAAAAAGAATCTCAAAATTAAAATGTCTCACTTTACTCGATTGTTTTAATTTTTTTTCCAGTTTTCTTTGCTTCCCTCGTTCTTTTGCTTCATGCTTACCCTGCAGCGATTTTTTTTTTCCTCACAGTTTTGACACAAACATCTCTCGTGGGCGTGTTTTGTCAGGCGTGCATCCCCATTGGTCGAGAAGAAGAAGAAGAAAAGCGATCAGCATATTTTGCTCAGCAACAAAATCTCAAATCAAGTTTCTGTGTTCAGCTGAACCGCCGGCCCTCCATGGAGTCCTGTTTCGCAGTAAGCTTGTTTTTTTGTTGTTTGCTGGATTGTTAGCTACCTACTAATGCTGAGGTGAATTAAAGGGGCATTTCATGGCTAATACATCCGGGGAGGCTTGTTAACAAAATTTAGCATTTGCATTTTGTTTTTAAAACAGGTTTGCTCGTTTACTTTATTTGTTATTATTTTATTATTATTATTATTTTAAATGCTTAGTTTGAGTTTAGTTCTCATTAGTTTCAGTGTTAGTTTTAGTCTGTAACATCATACCATTTAAAAAAAAAAAAAAAAAAGTATTCACTTAGGACCAATTAACAACCAAATAATCTGACAAAGACAAAAAACTAACATTTTGCTTATGATTTTAGTTTGCTTTAGTTATTTTTGTAAACCCACAATTCAGTTTCAGTTAAATTTACTTTTTCACATCTAGTTTTCATTAGGTCGTCAGTTTCAGCCTGGTCACATTAACTCACAGCAATGACAGGAAATGTCACCCTGGGAAAGCAAAATACAAGTCGATGTTGGTATGGTGTCGTCTCATCAATAAGCACAGTGTGAAGTTTATTAAAGCCTACGTTTGATTCTCACTATAAACTGCAGACACTGTGTCTGGGAGCGAGATGGGAGCGGTTAAAGTTACTGAAGTGTCCTCTTATTTTGACCTCTGACGTATCAATATGTCCTACACATGTATGCTGATTAAGTTTATGCTTAATAAATGCTTAATATTTCTCAGCAAAACATAGACTGAAGTAATAACTAGCTGCCATATCAGAAAAAGTAAAGTGAACATAAGTTGCACTAAAGATACTTGTCATAATGCCTATTTTTATCGCGGTCCACCTGGACGATGTAGTGCTCAGACGTAGTACAGCGAGGACTTAGAGGAGGACAAACAGTCAAGAATACGGAAATGTGTCCGTTTGAGAGTTTGGGCATTTAATTTGTAAGTCCGTTCACCTGATCTGACAAGCTGCTTTGTGTATTATATATTGCCATGTTTCAAGTCTTCATCAAAGTGCCTTGCTTTGACAGGAGAGCTATCTCTGAAAAGAAAACCGAATGGCCTCAAAGTGGGATCGAGCAGCGTGTTCGGTGCCGTCCAAACGCCACGTGGACCACATGGGCATCGTCTACCGCTCTCGAATGACTCAACCCTCGTATTATCTTTCGTGCCAATTTGACCCCACTCAATGTTTAACATCTCTAAATACATGATTATCATCGTTGTTTTGTTTCATATTTTATTTTTTTTCCCCCCAATTTAATAGTGACAAGTGGGTAAACATGAAAGTAACACCTCCAGGCTGTTTTAGCTGTATGAAACATATTAGAAATATTAACTTTTTACACACATTTGTTTTAGTTGTTTTGGACACTGAGGAACTAAAACATGCCATTTATAATCAGCAAAGAAACTTTGCACAACGCAGCACAGCACCCGTCGGAGTGGGAGAGCCAGTCCAGCTCATGTGACATTCGGGAGGAAAAACGTGATTCCAACTTTGATTTATGGCGGCGTGTTACATTCTATTTAAAGAGCTATTTAGGCAACTCAGCAAGACACAAAAGACAACTGACACATAAACGTGCGTAACAATCTTAATTAGAATCATTTTCTGCCGTTAAATTGCCGGGTTCAACTTGACACCAGTTGATAAAAAATGACTTGATGACTCAAACAACTGAACAACTGATTATACCTCGTTTTGTTCATCGTTTACATTAACATCTTATGTGAATCACTCAAGTATCCCTCCACCTTACTTAGAGTTTCTACTTCTTTTTTTGTGCACTATCGATTATATATTTTTACAAAAATAGTGTAAAGAGCTCGCAGGCTGATGTGAAAGGGTGAATCAACTCCACTCTACCTTCCAGTTTGATGAAACATCTGGAACTGGACCAGCTAGACTACTGTTACCATCTAAATCTCTGCTGGTTAATGATAGAGGTTTGACAGTTTATTTTTTTAAAGTGACGCCTCGTTGAACAAGCCTGTGTTGTCTGTCAGTCTGCTGTGGTATGTGCTGCCGTCTGACGTCGAGTCTGCAAAGTCCCGGTCTAACAGCTGTGTAGAAATTATATTTAGTTGAAGAATATGTTAAATATGAGCCACTGGGATTTTTTTTTTTTTTTTTTGTTATCAAGGTGAATAATTTAAAATAAACAGGGAAATTAAAGGGACGTGAGTACATCTTCTATGAACTGCTGACTGCTCCCACCTGGATTTGGAGATTTGCCACATACTTTGTCTCCTGTCACATTTAACACCTCTGTAAGTGTAACAGGAGACTTGGATGAATCGTTTTGTGGTTTAGTACGTTTGATATGGACATAAGACAGAAGTTATAAAAGCAAACTTAATATCACTCTTGATCTGATGCGTCTTTTTTTTTTTTTTTAAACGAGAGTCAGGAAAGGTTAGATGGTGGAACTGGAGCCGCTGGGTGCATTTATCCTGCCGTCTATAAGAACCGAACCAGTGGACGTACAGAAGTGAAAATAGTATCGAACATCGTGTCTCGGTCTGGGCAAGTCAGAAAAAGGCTATTTTGTCCGAGACGTTTGAGAATTTCTTTAACTTGTTCACAAAATCAATCGGCCATCGCATAAATTATAAAACAGTCTCGGCCAGATGATGGGCTTAACGAACCAAGAAATCCTGTAAAGGGTTGACTTCGACAACAACATGGACACTTCGCCGTTGTTTGAGTTGAGCTTGAAGGATGTCATATACCATCCACACCAAGTTAGTCTCTGAGCCCCACACTGGACGGATGAGCCAGACTTTGGCTGTGGATGGAAAACACATCGCGGTCGTGGCTGGTGAATCCTGATGGAGGCGAGAGACAAAAAGTAAAAGCTGGAAAACGCTGATTGCACTATCCTCCCGTTTCAGAAATACTGAATAGAATTACAGCGTCCAAAGCAGCTTGCTACAGTGCCTTAATGATAATAGGTGGAAAAACAGTAGTCACTCGTGTGGTGTTGTGTGGGTGCAGCATGGTCCTAGCTGTCTGAAGAATACATTCCTTCTTTATCCAAAAACAAAATTTTGCAAGACAGCATTTTGAAAGCATGTTGATATGAAGATAACAATAATTTGTCATCGTCCGATAGTCACTTTATCTGAATAGAGCTTGAATGCATCATAATGTAACTCGATGCGACCTCTAAAGAAAACGAGAAATGAGTGTGGACAAGGATGCAGCTTAACGAGACCCGGGTCCCAGGACATTGTGACTCTGTTCCAACTCGGACTCGGATAACGATCCTCATCCCCGTTTCAGGCCTGACTTGTAGGCCGACTTGGATCCGAAGATGCAGTTCCCCCGTATTGGCGGTCAGTTTCTGTGTCACTTTCTTCTGCAACAGTGCCTCCATTTACCCTCTAGAAAGCAACATTTTTTTGTTTGGCTTGACGGGGGGACTGATTGGCACTGCAGGAACATTTCAGCATCTTTCAAAGCATTCTCAACAAGTGAGAGTCCTCAGATACCATCTGAGAGAAGTCAGAATGAGACTGTTTATCTGTGGCTGAGACATGACAAGTCCCACTCTCTTTGGCAGTTAGACCGGCTTTTCTTGACGGGGATTGTTTTCTCTTCTGGTTGTGGAATTGAGGAGTTAATGTGGCATTTGAGGCACTGGAATAAATTAACTAGACTGTTGCATCAAAAGACGTCTCGCAGAAAGATGTTTGAAGGTATTGACATTCACTTAAGGGTGACAACTCATTGACAAATGACATGATGAATAATGTCAGGAAATGACTTGACAGAAGCGGGTTGAAGAGAGCATTAATCAATCAATTAATCAATCAGTCATACTTAATTTGTCCCACAGGGGGAAATTCAGTTTAAGTTACATCCCGTCCAAGAAACACAAAAAAGACATGACAGATACAGGGTTACAGGATCAGGAGAACTTCGGGTCAGCCAGCGTGCACAGCGCCCCTTACATTAGATGAGAAAGGAGGACATTAGGGAAGGAGGAGGGGAAAAAAGGTCAAATGTCAAACTGGGCTCCTAGGGGAGCACAACATGGCATTGGGAAAAAAAACACCCCAGCACAATAAGCACATATTAAACATTACAACATGACTCGAGACATTGCACATGTGGAAGGAGGAAGGGATTTGGGAAGGGGGAGGTGTCCCAGCACAGACGAGAGGCGTATGCAGCCACTGCGGCGCTCCGCACCCACAAACTGCACTGTAACGGGAGGGAGAGGGGGTGGGGGGCCAACGAGGCGTTGAATTTCAAGGGATGCGTGTATGTGTGACCTTGTGTATGTGTGTGCATAAGTCCAGGGACCTTCTTCACTACTCAGTCTCAACATTGTCTCTGCCCTCTGATAAGATGACAACCCCGGCCATTGCCCGGGAGACGGGCAACGGCCGGAGTTGTCAGGAAGGAACAAAAAATAAATAAATAAATTTAAAAAATCAACATCAAAATCAGATTTATGCTTAGAATAGTTTGACAGTTTGAGGCTTTGTTTTGGGGAAAAAGACGTCTCCCCTCTCTTCTCCCTCCACTGGATGCACCGACTGTGCCAAGCTCAGCCACAATATCACAGAGTTTGAAACAAGAATCTCTCAGCTCTACCAAATTCAAGAAGGTGAAAAATGCATAGACGCTCTGTTTGCTGCTTCCCACACCGCTGTACCGGAACTGGATGGTGATGAAAACGCACCCGGTGACTATGGGGACACGATTCCCAGGTCTGTCCTGGACCCGCTTGAGACCGACGCCACAATGTTTTTCTGTATGTGCTACTGGTTAAACAGGGATGCAAAAACAAAGACCTCTTCTACACCCACAATGTCAAACCCGAGCTCTGGACAACAACCATAGTTCCACTAATATCTTACCAGAGGTTCAGCTGGAGAGCAAGTATATTGTTTTGGACAAGCCACCTGTCAGTGAGCTCAATGTTAAGGCCACAGCTAGCTTTAGTACCATTAGCTCAGGAGCAAATGCCAAGACTCATCCAGCCAGGGCCCGTGATGCAGCAAAAAGCCCATGAGGATTGTCTTTCGGTGGCATCCAGAGGGAAATAACCGATCTGTAGCCACTTAAGTTAATGTCACATCATCAAAAAAAGATGGCATCACAACAGAGCATGCAGCAGACATTTGAAAAAGAAGTTAAATCAAACCAGACAAGATATCAAACGAAAGACTCTGCTGGTAGCCGACCAGGTAGTAAGTAAAGTTTCGAAAACTGTCTGTCTGCCCAACGATACAGTGTTCAACATGGTCCGAACACTGCCACTGCCAAACACCCTTTTGTTGGACCGTCCAGGCTCGGACGCACTCATTGACACATGGCTCGCACCTGTTGAAAAACAGACTTCATACATGTAATAGACACTCTAGAGCAGACATTACCTCACCTTCAAGCAGACAGGAATGACTAATCAGAAATCACCTGGTGTAGTTTTTGGTTGGAAAGTAAACCTGCAGCCTCTTGGTTCCCCACCCCTGTTCTAGAGTATGTTTTTGTCTGGTAATTGAGCGTTTTAGCTTATCTTGCTGACAGTAAATACCTGGCTTTCCTCTGCAAGTGCTGGCCAAAAACTGAGCTCCACTGAGAACTTCAACCTGTTCCGGGAGCAACAAAACCGTTTCAGAATGGACGGGGTTCGTTTAAACCGATTGGGGGGGGTCCATAGGTTTACTGCCAACTGGTGTTTGGAAAGGTCAGGACAACGAGAGAAAAGAAGAATATTTTAGTCAGGAATCTGATTTAGCAGTTGGCAACAAATAAAAATGTGTCAGAAGGTAAGTATGGGAAACGCTCGGCTAGACTGTTGTAATGATGTCTGCACAGGTCTTAGTAAAAAATCAGACAGCTGCAGCTCATCCAGAATGCTGCTGCCTCACTAAACACCAAGGACGTCGAGCACATTACGCCCATCCTTAAATCACTGCACTGGCTTCCTGTGTGTCAAAAGATATGTTTTAAAGTCCTATTAAACATCTGTAAATCACTGAATGGTCTCGGGCCATTTACTTCAACGATTGTCTCATCTGATTGACTTATGAAGCATCCAAACCCCTCAGGTCGTCTGCGACCGGTTTACTCAGTTTTCCCAGAATGAAAACCAAGCATTGTCAAGGAGCTTTTCATTTCCCGGTTTCTTACCTGTGGAACGAGCTTCCTAAATACCTGACGTCTGCTAAATCTGTCAGTAAATCAGGGCTTAAAACATTCCTGTTTATCACGGCTTTCCAGAAGATCAAGTAGGCAACTTCCTTTTACTCATTAACTATGTTTTTGCTTGCTTGTTTTTGCTTTTTTTCTGTTTTTGTTGTCTCTTCAATAAATGTATTCCTCTGTAAAGCACTTTGAATTGCCTTGTGTCTGAATGGTGCTTGCCTTACTGTCAGCGGCCGGTAGTGGAACACTGGTTGTAGTCGCTGTAGATGTGCAGTCGATCCAATTTGGCATTTTCTAAGTGACAGGCATAATAATGATGACAATAAAATCCTCAGAAATCTTCTTTTGTGCTGGAAGTGTCATGCGGAAGATGCTTGTCCATCCCAAACACATCTTTTTCGTCAACAGGGACACCATTCGTCTTTAGCCTAAGACAGAAATGGACGGATAAATATCAGCCAGTGCCATTTGAGAATGTCATCTTTATTCTGGCAGTCAACAAGGCCAATTTCATCCGATACCAATATTCCACCGATAAATCGGCGCATCCCCAACCTAAAGCCTTCCATGGGTAACCTTTGTTTGCATGTGTGTGTGTGTCTGTTTGTGTTTTGCAGGATTTTTACGACGAGCAGGGGGTTTTCTCCGAGAGTTTCTGGCCTCAGAGTGAGCCTCCTCAAGCCATGACCTTTAACCCCAGAGGACGAGTTAACAAGCCCCTGACTCCGCCCCCTACCACGCAGTCCATCAACAACCAGGTTGGTGCTTATCGCGTGTTGGGACTCAAGATGGAAGTTAAAAGTTTTACAGCATAAATCCTCCTTGCCTTGTGGATTTGATTCAGTGGTAGTTTATTTTTCACGAATTATTGTTTAACCCCCTGAACCCCAAACCCGCGGGCGGGATAGAAAGACATGTATTTTTTAAAAAATCGCCAAAATTCAACCATTTATCATAGCTGGAAGCTTTAAAAACCAATTTTTTCATCGGAATTTGAATTTTCCGATGGTCCCTGAATGCAACATGTCCGACTTCGGTTTAGCGGTAGAAAAAAGGACGAAACTAAGGCTAAAAAAGCGATTTTCATTCGAATAACTTTATTATACATGCTTCATTCAACAATTCGCCAAAAAATAGTCGTTTACTCAATCCAGATCATTCAAAAAACAGAAAATTCTGCGGTCTTCAGCGGATCTGAGACATCTTGATTGATTCAGGTGAGCCCAACAGTCGCGTGACAAAAATTCACTGAATTTCAGTGTGTTGGCAACAGTAGTAACATGGAAGGGCACAAGGCAGTAAAAACGCCTAAGTTTATACAGGTTGGAAAAATGTTAATATTTCAGGAAATAAATCATGTGAAGCCCTACTTTTTTTTCCTGGATCAGTGACACTTGTGGGCACCTGAAAAAATGTTCTGTACATTTATTCCAGTTTTTCTCGATTTTTGTAAAATAAATTATCCAAAAAAATCAGTTTGCCCTTTTTATTTTTTTATTATATATGGCACTATAACTCTTTCATACTGTGTGAAAGACATTTTTGAATGGCTTCAGGTGATAGCCACAGCTGTGCTGTTTCCATAGAGGTGCAGCACTTGTAATTGCAGTGAAAAACAAGCCCACAGTGAGCCAAAATGTGAGGGGAGCAGAAAACGCCCCAAAACTGCTTGGGGTTCAGAGGGTTAAATTGATTAAAACACATGAATACATTAATATAATTACAAATGGCACAAACACATTGAAAACATGAACTCACACAGTGTTTCAAATTTGGACTTGAGGCTCCAGGCATAAACAAAGCTCTTCGGATAAATTGGTCGGTGTTAAATTATTATTATTTAAAAGGGCATTATTAAAGTGGTTAGAAATCCATATACCTCCTTTTAAGGTGTTACAGGAGAATTCCAGTCAATTTTTTTTACCCCTCCAGTTATCACCTGTTGATTGGTGTCTTAAAATCATTTTCACATGCATGCCGTACAATCAAATAGTTAAACATTCCCCCATCTTTCAGTGTTTTAAATATATAAACATGTCATTGAAAAACTTGCCTGCAGTTTCCATGAAGTTTCCTAATAATATAAAGAAATAATATAAGGGCAATATAAGGAAAGGGGACTCTCCTCACACTTGAGTGCAATAAATAACAACAACGCATGAATTTTTTTTTTGACAAAATAATTAAATTACCTGTTTTTCATACCAAGTGGAAATGAATGGCCTCTGCAAAAGGTAGGAAATCGAAGCCTGACACTCAAAACTACACAGAATAGTGTGCAGACGCTGCTCAGAAAAATGGAAATAACAAACATAAAGAACATTGTAAACAATATGGAGGTGCTGTTTTGGGTGGTGCATGTTGACATGCCGCGGTTTTAGGTGCTAAATCGACAAATATCTTTTCTAACGAGGTTAAAAATCAAAAGCAGGTAGGCGTCAGCGGGTGTTTCATAGTGTCTTTAGTTTGACACTATATAATCTATGTAGGTTGATGTCGTCGCTGCTCCTCCTCCCACCTCCGTCTGCATTGCTGCGACCTGCGCACAACCAGGCGAACCAACGAATAACTTTCCCACCTCAGCTCATTTGATCCATCATCAGACGAGGCCTCGGGCTGTAAAGCTATTAAGTCTTGCACAAGAAAAAAGCAGAAGAAGCAGACAAAACGCCAAAGGAAACTGTGATCATGATGATAGCATTGCATAGTCAGCCGAAAGTTATCTGATGATCCACCAGAGTCACTATGCAGCCTCCAAGCTGACAAGTTCTTGGCTGAGACACGTTCCAAGTATTTATACTGTCACAGTTTCATTGTGTTTTTGGATGCATGTCTTCTCCCCAGTATAGCCCTTTTTTCTTGTTACTTTCCTTTGTTTATTATCCAACAAGGCAGGAAAAAACAAAACACTAAGAGAAAAATATGAAAAGCTACACAGATGATCAGTTTTGTCCTGGAAATACTTTTTTGTGTGTCATAAATACCAAAATTAAAACACAACTCCCAAATTTCAAGTGCAATTTTTGTTCCCCAAGTGCTGCTCTTTTTTTTTTTTGTTTTTTTAGCATTTTCCGTTGAGTGTTATTCTACGGTGGCCGAGAACCGCCATCGCTGCAAATAAAAAAAAAACGCTGCAAATAAAAAAGGAAAACAACAAGAAGAAAAACAAACAAAGTTAAAGGTTACTGTTTAAACAGAAGTTGTACTGCATTAACTGCAGTAGCCATGTGTTTTCTATTTTTCATGGCAGATTTTTATATTTGTTATATTTAAGCAATAAGCCCCGAAAAGCCGTGGGTTACAGTGATTTTTTTTTTATTATCCAACAAGGCCACCGTATTAAGATTCAGTATTCAAGATTTATTCGTCACATGCATGAATGTACAGGTACTGCAGCAGTGAAATGTAATTGCAACAACTGCAGCACTGTGCAAGTAAAAATAAAAATACTAATAATAACGATAATAATAATAAAATAAAATAAAATAGAAAGAATATATGACATTCGTATATACAGTGAACAACCTGTATACAATATAATATATATTATCCAGCAAGAAAAAAAAACATAAAACCTAGAGATAAATAAGAACGTCTTTGGTAGAAATGCATGCATCCCAAATCCCCAAAGTATCACGAACCCCCCTAAATAACAAACATTACCAATGTTATTGTATGTCTGTGTTTTATTGTGTTTATTTTATTTTATTTCCAGTGTTGCACACCTCGATACTCCATATTTCCTGTCATGTTCCAGCAGATTTGAAACACATTAAATTTCCATGAGATCTAAGATTGGCCTCTCTCCCCTCCATCAGCTTCTTTTCCAGTACCCGGTGAGCCAGTCACAGCCGGCGCCGTTCTTCGTGGGCGGGCCGATGGGCGGGATCGACAGCATGGCGGGGTCGGAGCCCAGTCAGCAGGCCCCGCCCCCGGCGCCGATGACCCCCGCCCCAGCTCCGTCCACCTCGTCCTGCTCGGCCGGCCCCTCCCCCTCCTCCCAGGGATCTGAGACCTCGTTCGACTGCACGCACTGTGGCAAATCGTTACGTTCCAGGAAGAACTACAGCAAGCACATGTTTATCCACTCCGGTAGGCCTCGCCGCCGCGCCGCACTCCGCCTCAAGTCACACCCGTCACCCCCACCTCCCTCCTCCCTCCTCCCTCCTCCTACACACTCCTGAGCTGCTAAAAAACACAACGTTTTCTGTCTGGCTTTAATATTTTCATTTCCTCGCTTCTCTAATTCCCATTCACATGACAGACTGACATCTCTATTTACTCGTCAGATATCCGCCAATATGGTGATGATATGATGGAGGTTCCTCTCTGACCACAGCTTTTTAAAACAGGCAGAAACTTTACTTCCTCTGAACAGTTTCAGTGTCTAAATGCTGTTTCAGAGCAGAAAAAAAGGAGAAACTCTGAAAACCTGGAATTTTTTGGTGGTAAAATGAAAACGTGAAGACACCGAATATTGGCAACAAAATGTAAAAATACTGTTATTGGATTACATCAGTCGATGTAGGGCTGCAACTGATGGGTGTTTTCATTGTCGATTAATCTGTTGATTATTTTTTCTGATTAATCGATGAATCATTTAGTGTATAAAGTGACTAAAATAAAGGCAAAGCGTAATGTATAGTGATCAGAGCCCAAATTAATGTCTTCCTCAGACTGAGTAGCAAAAAAAAAAAAAAAACAAAAACAAAGTTCATTTTATAAAGATATGAATGGAGAAAAGGAAGAAGCTGGAAAATGATAATGGTTAATGGCATTTTTATTTGATAAAAAAGTGGTGACTACCAGGCGAGAGGCTTGGAAAGTTAATCAATAATCATGTTTTTAAGCTCCAGGTTGATCTCTGCTCTCGACCCGGACAAAAAAAGAAAATGATCCAGAAATGTTGAGAAATCCTGCTCTGTGTGTGACTGTACATGACTTTGTGTGTGCGTGTGTGTGTGTGTGTGCGTGCGTGTGCGTGTGCAGGTCAGAAACCTCACCAGTGCTCCATCTGCTGGCGCTCCTTCTCCCTGCGTGACTACCTCCTCAAACACATGGTGGTGCACACCGGCGTCAGGGCCTTCCAGTGCTCCGTCTGCGGCAAGCGCTTCACCCAGAAGAGCTCGCTCAACGTGCACATGCGCACCCACCGCGCCGAGCGCACCTTCCAGTGCACCGTGTGCCACCGGGCCTTCACCCACCGCACCCTGCTGGAGCGCCACGCCCTGCAGCACGCCCACCACGCGCACCCGGCCCAGGGCCAAGGCCAGGGCCAGGGGCGCGGCGCCGACATGACCTCACCTACCAAGCACAGCCCTCCGGCTCTCGGGGGGCCCTCAGGTATGGCGGGCACGGCTGGCATGGTCGGCGGCATCGCCAACATGCCCAGCCATGGAGCTTCCTCCACCTAGAGAGAGAAAGAAAGAGATCGTTGTGCCCTTTCCCTTGAACCGACCCTCGTTTGGTCCTAACAGCCTTGTTGATGTCCTAAAGGTTTAACGGGTGCAGACAGCGCGGTGGGAACGGGGCTTTTAGGTTCCCACCGTTTTTGATTTGATGATATTTTTCATCAGGGTTCCTACACACAGCGTCTTAACATTTTTGAAGTATAAAAATCAATAAACATTTCCAGGCCTTTATACACTTTTTAATTGGATTAAAAAAATGTTTGAAAAAAAAAAAAAAAAAAAGCTTGGAAAAGGGTATGGGGGTTAAAAATGTCGCTCCTTCCAGATGCATACAGTTAAAATAAGACTGCACCGCTTTCCCTAGTTGCAGACCCACGTGTCGTTTGCTGTGTCGTGAAATTTGCTGCGGTGTCGTGCTGTTGGCCAAGTTAGCAATCATTTATTATGTCGCACGGCCACCAAAAACCCAGCCAAAAAAACAAACAAAAAAAAAAAAAAGTGTTGATGAAAATGTGCAGAATTTTGAACGGGAAAAGGCAAGATATCAGCACACTGCTTAGGATTTAAAAACTCCAAAAAAAGAAAGAAAGAAAGAGGCAGAAATCATCTTTTCATGGCCTCATTGATCCAGGCTCTGTTCAGCAAAATATTTGAAAAGTGTAAAACACAAGCAGGACGAGTATCAAACTGTTGAGTCCTGCTGGTGTTGACACTTTTGCTCTTTGTGGTTGATTTATAGCAAGGAGAGTCTGTTTGATTAAAAAAGACTTTCTGCCTCTTTTTTTTTTTTTTTTTACTTTTTTCATCTGCAGATTCCTCACATTTATCTTTGATTGGACTGATTGGCACCTGCTCATCGTACTGAGGGACTGACGGTAAACGCACCAGTCACCGTTTGACTTGTGAAATGGAAAATGTGTAGGAACCCTGCCTCAAAGATACCAGAGAGTCACCAAAGAGGTTAGGAATCAGGAGCGGGTTTGGGATCGGGGGAGGAGAAGATGGGAGGTGTTCTAGGTGGAGGGTGGGGGAGGGAGGGAGAGGGGTGGGGAGGGAGGGCGGGGGGGGATGATGAGGAGATACAGGTGAGGGAAACGGGCTTTGGGTTGCCGGGGGTCAATTCACTCAATTCATTTAATTCAGAATTAGTTGGTTTCTCCGTTTCGTTTTGTTTTTTCCCTCGAGGTGAAAGTCGCCTTGCAGCCGAGTGCAGAAAAACAAAATGAACTCAAACACAAAAGCAGAAAAAACAAACAGCACAAGAGTCGAGCCGGAACAGGATTTGCACTTTGAACTTTTTGACATGTGAGTATAAAATACCAAGAGCTTGAATACGCCTTGAAATGAAAAGTGATCACGATCCTTTTTTAAAATTTCTCCTCAATTTTGTTCATCAAATGTTAAAATCACTCAAAGTCACCTTTTTTGTTTGTTTGTTTGTTTGTTTGTTTGTTTGTTTGTTTGTTTGGCACTTTCTGGCCGTACACGGCTTCCCGCCTTCATTGATAAAACCTTAAAAAATGTTTGCCGGATTAAATCCAAACCAAATGTAAATATGAAGACCAGGATATTCTGGGAAAGATAACTTTTAAAAAGAAACGTGTGAAAATGTCAAAATGTGATTTGAAGCACCTCCAGTCACTAAAAGGCTGCCGTGTTAACAGCAGCTTTAAAACAAACGGCTCTGGGAAAAAGTGAAATTTCGAAGTGAGGCAATCAAATAATTTTTGGGAGAAGTCGTGGAATATCATGACATTTTTTTCAGCATGTAGTTATTCGCCAAACATAACATTAATTTGCCATTGTTTACACGTTATGTTCACTTCCTCCATGGAATAAAACAGTGATGAACTTAAATCAGACCTCAGAACCTGAAAAAAGGTTTAAAATTTTGACCGTTTAAAAAAATCTCATATTTCATCTATACATGATGGAAACTCAGCATTTCACACAGTTTGAACTCCTCATCCTCCTGTAATGACAGAGACCTGGAGCCTGAGAGAAAAATCCAGATGAAACTCCTCGGCGTCACCGGAGCGAAAGCTTTATTTATCGCTTGTTTATCCCTCAGCTTCAGGAGGCGGAGGGATGGAAAGAACTTTTTTTTTTTTAAAAAAAAAAAAAGTGAAAGAAGAGCCATTCAGACGAGTAAAACTCGGTCTAATAATCGTAACAAATCAGTGATGTTTGTCCCAAATGATTTTTTTCTGAAAATTCAAAGGCACTTATTGAATTGATTGAATTGAGCGTGAATGGACCTCAGGCGGAGTGTGAGGCGTGACGGGGGGGGGGGAGGGAGGGGGGAGGCTGAAGACGAAGGACAGTAGTCTAAGCTAATGTAGAGTATTGTAGGAGGGGGTGGGGGGTGGGGCGGGAGGGGTAGAGGGGGGGTTGGGGTGGGGGGGTGTGATGCACAGTGAATCAGATTCACCATCATCCATCAGACAGCTTCGTTACATTTCCCACCGGCGCCACCGGACGGCCCAGGATCATATACCTCGAACAGGACGAGCCCCCGCGGCTCACAGGACACTACTCCTCCTCTCTCATATGAAATGTTTGGGAAACATTTCAGCATGTTTTACAAGCTCACACACACACACACACACACACACAAACACATCCACACACACCTGCAATTACCTCGGTGGTCCAAAGACAGGCATTATGCTTCACATATTTTAAGCTACATCAAAAGAAGAAACAGTGAAAACTCAAAGTGAAGATAGATCCGTTTACTTTTTTGAAACCTTGCTAAAGAAAATCTATGTAAAATTCCTGTACATCGCTATAACGCTAGGTTTGTTATTTGTCGCTCATGTGATTCTTTGACGCAGAAATAAGGCAGAAAGTGTGAAAGAACTTTTTAAAGTGAAAGAGCCATTCAAACTGAGTTCAGACTTGGTTGAATAATCATGACAAATCAGTGATTTTTATCAGGATTTTTATTGGGTGTATGTTTGGTTGTATTTGTCTTTTGGGGCTCTGGTCAATAAATGGGAAATGTTTGTTGTATAAAAGATAAAAGCTTTTCTCGCAGTGCTCTGATAAAAAATTTTTTTATTGTTTCAGTCAAACAAAATGAATCATGAAAATGTACAATCACCCCGACGAGTTTTGACAAAGTCAAACCGGTGATAATGTTAATTATCACATTAATATTTATTACAATTTGATCTCTATGCACAATTACGTTTGCACATCATGTTACTTAGACCTAGATGTTGTTCTCCCTCAAAGTATTTGGCCTAAGATGTTTTTGTTTTTCTGATTTTTACACCTGAAAGGTGATTCTTCAAAAGACTTTACTTGTCCCTGTATTTTGCTGATTTTTCTAAGTGTTCATCGGTCGAGCATTATATGATATTCAGTCGTGTGCTTAAGCATTTTTAAGAGCCTTCAAATTGGCGCTAATAGATCAGTGGACTTCCCTAACAAGTGAGACGTCTTTGACAGTTTGACTGTACGTGAAAGGCAAAAGTGAGGCGAATAGTGAGATCATTTAAAATGTAAAAACAAACATCTCTTTGCACCAGTCCAGCAAAGATGAAAAAAGATTTTGAGAAAATCCACTTAGTCTGGACCTCACTTTTAAACGGAGACATAAAATGTCCCGTTTCAATGTGGAAAGCCTGCGAGTGTCCACGCGGCGGCGAAAGCTCGCCGCCGCTGCCAGTTTCATCAGCACTGCAGATGAAAAAAAATTAAAATTAAAAAAAAAAAAAAAATACAACAACATAAAAAACTAAACAAAAGAGGATTTTTTTTTCTAAGTGTAGCTGGACTAACACGTTACCAACTCACTGTTAGGCTTTTGGGTTAAGTCTGAAATTTTGTGGAAACACCAAACTTTTGAAGCTTTTTTGGGAAATATTTACCTCATCTGCCGATTGCCAACACCATGCTCTGGTCTACCTTGGGTGAAGAAGCCGGGTCGGGCCGTTTTTCGGCGGCCGATGGCTCCTCAGCGGTGGAAGTGGTTTTGGTGCGTTTTGTCTGAGGCGGACCTTGTACAGTACTGTAATATGTGTGCTTTGAAGCCATGTCAGCGCATTGTATCGTACTGTGTAATGCCTTTTTTTTTTTTTTTTCTTTTTGTTTCCGTTTATCTTGTTGGGAGGGAAGGTGATAATTGTTCCTTTTTTTATTTTTATTATTATTTTACATTAATATTTCTTTAACAGAGGTTAAATATGTCAGAAGAAAAAAAAATAAGTCATTTTATAAAAGCACTTGTCATCGTAAACCACATCTTTTATGTATAAAAAGACTAAAGGCATGATTTAACTTTTTATGAAAACCTAGATGTTGTACTCGATGAATTAATTGAGTTTTAAAAAAAAAAAAACAAGTGATTTCAAAGATTTTCTTTCTCCAAATAAAGTCTTCTATGGCTCCGAGCCAGCCGCTTGTCCCACATCTGTCTCTTTCTTTTTTCTTTTTTCTTTTTTTTTTTTACTGCAGGGGAAGTGATGCTGAGAAAAACACAACAGCAGTATTGGTCTTTTAATTTATGTATTTTTATTGAAATCAAAGGATATACAGAGGTGGAAGTTTACTGAGTATAGTGACTCTGAGGTTGATGATGATGATGATGGTTTATCTTGGTCTCAGTTACAATTAATTTGCATTTTCAGAGATTAATAAATTAGAGTCCGAAGAGGTTTAGGCTGAAGCCAAGGCTTATAGTGCCGACCCTTCTTACATGTGTGTTAAGTTACAAACCAAACAATTGCAATAACATAAGATGTCATAACATATCAGAAAACAATAGGTAATTCA
This sequence comes from Myripristis murdjan, assembly GCF_902150065.1. Lineage (NCBI taxonomy): Eukaryota > Metazoa > Chordata > Actinopteri > Holocentriformes > Holocentridae > Myripristis > Myripristis murdjan. Next base: position 5,548,131 of record NC_043980.1, on the reverse strand, counting down.
GACACACACAAAAAAGCGAAATCAGAAGATCCATAAGTACATATTATTTCAATTATCATTATAATAATGATCTATATTTATCTATTACCATGGATTTATACATTTTTTTTAATTGGCTGATTGAGCTGCAGTGTTGTAATTCATTGTCCAAGTTGTTCCATAAAGATATCCCTTTAACTGATACACAGTTGCTTTTGATGGTAGTTCTAATTTTGGTGTTTTTAAACATACATATACCCCTTAAATTAAGGTTCTGGGTTCTGTCTCTTTACTCGAGTATTTCCTTTCAGTGAGACTTTCTACCTTTTCCTGCTCTACATTTCTCTGTCGGCTGGAGTTACTCGTCATTTTGCAGAAGAAGCTTTTCCAAGCAGAACTTCAGATGAGCTGCAGGTCAGAGAGTAAACCAGCCAACAGGATGTGGAGCAGTCAGAGATACAACTGTTAAACACTTCAAACAGGTTCATTACTGAAGTAAAGGGATTAGAGGGCTTTTCCACCGCTGCAGTGGAATCAGTGGATACTTGATCATGAGCGTTACAAGTATAAGAAATGCTATGAAAAGAGAAAAGTTAGTTTTTTCTGAGTACTTGAGCGATATGTTTGAAACTAGAGGCCATTTTTGCAACACACTGAACACAAAACCTCACACCTAACCAGCAGGACAGTTCACGTCTCTTGCAAAAGCAAAAAAATATATATATATATTGCAAAACTGGTCAAACTCTTAAAACCTTGTTTTTTGTGTCAATGCACGACACACACACACACACACGCACAAGGGGCAGCAGCTCCACACTGATTGTAGAAATGAAAAACTCTGCAGGGCGGCAGGTTGCATTAAAGTTTTGTCCTACATGATGCACACAAATATCCAAATGTGTAACGTACGGATGTGTATTCTGAACAAAACACACTGTCAGGGCTAACAAGAGGGAAAAAATGTGTTTTTTTCTCAAAATGATCCACTGTAACTCTCCTCAAACAACATACAACATAAGAAGAAAACAAAAACATGCTAGAAAAAAAAATAATTATTAGGCAAAGTCTCACCTTTTCGTCTTACTTCTTCACCTCTTCCTCCTCCTCCATCGCTGTTCAACCAAAAGTTCACCTGTGGCTCTGCTTTGCAAATGAACTCATTATTTACGTCTAAGTTTGGAAACGTGATTGGCCAGACAGTGCAGCTTCGACAGTCACCGACCGAGTTTCCACATTCAGAAAAAAATCTGTGAAGAGAGAGAGAGCAGGTCGTGTTCGTGGAGCAGAACGAACGAAAACCTGTTTATTTATTAAATATTAGATTTAGTTTTAGACGAGTAAACTCCTCCTGATGTGCCTCGGAGCTCTGAATCAACACTTTTTTCCTCCACAAACAGAGAGAAATCATTTGCAGGAGAAGCAGAGAAAGCAGTTTGTCCAGCAGCAGCCTCAGTTAGTGTGGATTTGGCGTCCTGGGCCGTGACAAAAGGCATTCTGGGAAACACAGGCGGTCAGTAACTAAAGCGGCTGCACAATTAATCGAAATCATAATATGGATAAGATTAATATCCAAATCAGCTGCAGGTTTTTGGCGAAGGTTAAATGTGACTGTACAATCATAATCTCCAGATGTAAATAATGATAACAACAACAATACTAATACTAATAATAATAATAATAATAATAATTTAAAACATGATGGTTTGGTGCAGAGCCCAGCAAAAATCACACCGTTCTCATTTTATTCTGAAAGGAGCCACTCTACACTTCTGCTTTCCACACTGACCTACATTTTTCTGAGAATATTTTTATTTAACTAACATGCTCTTTAAAATCCAGGACTTTTTAGCACTTTATTTTTCCATTTTCTCATAATTTTTCCGTGGTAGCCCGTGTTTTTTGGCACTCAAGGCTGTTGAATTGTCCTTCAAAAAAAAAAAAAAAAAAGGAAAAAAAAAGTCAATGAGATTTTTTTTTTTCAATCCACAAAACCTACTTTTTACACATTTTGTCTGACAATACTGTTTTGTTTTCCGTCTACACTAATCAGTCGAGCCAGTTTTGAATATTTTAATTAACAGTCATATTTAAGCATTCTGCCAGATCCTAACAAATTTATTACAGAAGACAATACACGAGCTGTCTTTCTTAAAGGCCCATAGATAATCTTTTCTGGGCGGCCGAGCCTTTGAAGGTCTGGCTGGTCGTGGCTGAACTCTGGCCAGAAGGCATCTGTTACTCAACAACATCTGTTCCTGTTACTCTCTTTCTCCCAGCATGCCGAGGGACACGCAGGCTCTCCCAAGGGTGGCCTTTTGTGTGCCCCATTGTCAATTCCATCATTGTCTGCCGAAGTCTGTTCCCATGATGCCGTGAGGTTATAAACCCCTTCAGAGGCCGACTCCGCCGGCCTGATGATTTACAGTTATTTGTGTCTAAATACAATCGCCGTCTTTGTTTGGCAATTAAAAAAAGAAAATTGAAGGAAATTTAAAGAGGCAGTTGGCCGGGGGGAACAGTAAACACCGGCGAATGTAAAAGTTGAACACAGCCATCCATAACGGGCTTGTGCAAAACAAACAAGCAAACAAACAAACAAAAAAAACGAAATAAAGAAAATTAAATAAAGAGCAAAAGTTTAGTGCAATCAGAAAAATAAAGCCCCTTTAACGTGGCTCCAGAAACCAGTTTTGCGTGAGCAGCGAGGGCGGAAAACCCCGGAGATGCTGCAGGTTTTGGGAGCGCCGGACGTCCAGGAGGCGTCACTTTACATTTATCTGAATTTTAGAGCCATGAATTACCTGACTTGTTCTTTAAGGGGAAGAAATAGGAGTGGTAAATCTAGCGTAGGGACATTGTTTTTTATGAATAGGCCCCCTCTCCCGTCTCCAGGGAGACACTTTCAACTTCTGGCAGTAGCCAACAGTGTCGGCATAGAAAAGCCCACTATGGGGTCGCCAGGGGAAGACAACAGATGTTACTGATTAACTTTGCTCACAGAGCCTAAAGAAGTGTTTCAGAGTGCCTGCAGATGGACAGAAACAAAGTTGCACGCAATTAAATTTCACGTTTAATAATATTTATTTGGAAAAATAGTCTTGGCTAATTCCTTCATTCAAAAACAGTAAAGGAGACAGGAGCATAATAACAATTTGTACAATCCCTCTTAAATAACATTTCTTAAAAACAAAAAAAAAACAACAAAAAAAAACGAGAGTCCCATTGACCTGAAGTGCCTTTGCAAATATCATCATTGAAAAAAAGCAACTTAAATAATAATAATCATAACAAACATCACAAATATACAATACAAAATAAAAATAACACAAAATCATTAAATTAACTTAAATTAAATCATAATTTTAAATCATACATTTTTTCTTGTTTCTTTTTCTCTTTCTTTCTTTTTTTCCACTTTGTTTTTTTTTTTTTTTTTTTACAAAAGGACAATGTGTATCAAAATCAACATTTTTTTTTTTTTTAATTAAGACAAAATGTTTCATGTCCAAAAAAAAAAAAAAAAAAAAAAAAAACAATACTATGTCATAAATGGTTTGGAGGGCTTCGGGGGGAAAACGCACTTCAGTTAACACAGTGATCAAGTATACATACAGTCTTCACAGCCCACGTGAACAGCCTCGTGAAGAACAGGCCAGTATGGCCAAACATCCACCGTTTGATGCAGTTCCTGCGCTCAGCAACGGCGTGTGGGTTAGAGAAAAGGCCCGGGTGCAAATGTAGCAAAAAAAAAAAAAATTACATAAAACCTTAATGTTTCCGTTTACACTGGCCGAAATCGAACGTTAGCGTCGCAGATCATCGCCACGAGACAGAGTCCGGTTTTTCGATCTTGTAACAAAAAAAAGACTTTCTTCACTTCACAAACTCAACAAAAAGCCAAGTGACGGTTACACTGAAAGTAAAACATTTTCTTTTCTTTTCTTTTCTTTTTTTTGTTTTTGTTTTGCCCCGCCAGTTCTTATCCCACAGGCCGCCGCTGCCTGCGCTTAGTTTCCAGTAGAGAACCAGCTCACTCTGAATATCAGTTAAACGTCTCAGTATCAGCAGCAGTCTCAAGGCGGGACACCTCCCCCTAGGGTTAGAGCAGCATTTTGAAGGAGTATAAAAATTCTCCCATAGAGCAAATGAGCAACGGGCAGCCCATTGGTGGCTCGTTACACCTGAAGACACAGAAAAGAGACAGAAAGCACGTCAGAGTTTGTTTGCCAGAAGCCAAAGACGGAAGCCGTGTTTACAGCAAAAGGAACAAAGCGGAGCAAAGTGTCTGAAAACTCACCTCAGTTGCAATTATACATTCGTCCTTTTCCTCTGACATCACAAACACAGATTTGTACTTGGTGTCCGCACATGCAGACATTTCTGGGGCTTTCTTTTCTGATGCATCGCTTTGGGGAAGAAAGAGGGGAAAAAAAGATGTTAGCCACATGGTGCATAAAGGTCAAAATGCTAAATTTTGACTGTTTTTGTTTGAGATCTAGAAACATTTACCTTTTTAAACGTTTGCTGCGTTTCTCCTCAAACTCAAACGAGTCCAGGGATTGGCACTTGTCCTCGCAGGCTGCCTCCAGCATGGCCTCCTTCGCCGCCTGCTCGTAGTTCACCTCGTGTACGAGGTTGTAGTCTGCGGGCGGGTGGCGGCTCTTGTAGCTGCTCCTCCCCGGCGAAGACCCTTCATCGGGGTCGCTGCAGAAGTCCATCTTCTTGTTGATGTTCTTGACACCCGGCGTCGGCACCACGCTGACCGCCAGGTCCCTGTCGCTGCGGTGGCAGTTGTTGGTGAGGTTGTTTATGGGCTCTCCCTCACCAACAGCGTCCGCTTGACCGCCACGCTGCACCTTGGAGCGGAAACATCCGACCAGCACGGCGCACCCCGCCAGCAGCAGCAGCACCAGCGCGACCCCAGAGCCGACCGCCATCCAGGGCACTTCCGTCCCGCGGATCGCAGCGTGCTCCGGGAGTAAGAACTGGCAGTTACGCCCGCCGTAGCCGGGAACGCACGCGCAGACGTAACGGTTGTTCCTCTCGTGGCAGGTGGCGCCGTTGTGGCAGGGGTTGTGTTCACAGCGGCTGATGGGCGAGCTACAGTTGCGGCCGGTGTATCCCGGAGGGCAGGTGCAGGTGTAGCCATCTGGTCCCTCCTGGCACGTGCCTCCGTTCTGGCAGGGGTACGCCAAGCACTCGTCCCCGGTGTGGTCGCAGTTCATGCCCGTGAAACCGTCCGGGCACTGGCACAAGTACGAGTTGACGAGGTCGACACATCGTGCGCCTGCAACCAGAGAAGACACCCGGGGTAAGCATCAGGCAGGTCAAGTGCAGTGGCATTCACTGAAATGTTTCATCATGTACAAGACAAGAGACAGATCTACAGCGCTGCGATTATTGTGCCAGGTTTTCTTACCGTTGGAGCACGGGCTCGAGGTGCAGTGGTCAATCTTCTTCTCGCAGTTGAAGCCGGCGTACCCCGTGGGGCACTGGCAGAAGTAGCCTCCGTCAGGGTTATCAGCACAGCGGCCGCCGTTGTAGCAGGGCCCGTCGGCGCACGTCATGGCACTCAGCTCGCAGTTGTTGCCATAGAAACCACGAGGACAGGTGCAGGTGTATGTGTTCTCCATGTCCTGTGGGGGAAAAAAAAACAGTACAGACTTAACATCAGGATGCTTTGAGTTATGGCGTTTGAACACTGGCAATGAGATTCCAGTGTAGCTGCTATATTTACTGAGAGGACTGCTGAACAACAGTCCAATTATTTCTCTTAGGCTTTTCTGTTTTTTAGATTTGATTGGATACAAAATATTTCATGGCGCACAGAAACGGGACATGAGGCGACATGCAACAAATGTCCAAACTCAAGACGGAGGCACCGGGACGTTCTTGTCGTCAGTTTTAGGAAGGGGAAACAAAATACTCACAGTGCAGCTTCCACCGTTGCGGCAGGGGTTTCCAGCGCATTCGTTGACCTCGATCTCGCAGCTGGCCCCCGTGAAGCCCGGCCTGCAGGAACAGGTGTAGCTCCCCTGACCCGTGTTGCTACAAGTGGCTCCATTCATGCAGGGCTTGTGGTGAGTGCAGTAGTTGAGATCTGGAAAGACGCGGCGGCACATGTGGATGGATTAGCGATTCGCCTCAGCGCGGCACAACACATGGCAGAACAACAGCAGCGGCGAGAGAATGTCTTTTTGTCTGTCTGCACACTCGACTCTTTCTCTTCGTCCACTGTTTTTCTTTCTGTTTTTTTTTTTTTTAGCCTCCTGTCCTCGCTGTTCATCCTGACACATGTGGCAAATCCCTCATCTGTGGGCTTTTTTGTACCATGATGTCGATACTTTGGCGCGCTCGCATCTGTCCTTCTCCCGCTGTCTCTCTTCTGTCCATCTCAATTTTCACCCCATCTTCCATCTTTACTTTTTTTACTTACCCTGCCATATTTTTAAAGACTATTTTTTTAACTTTATCAAACAGTTTACAGCTGAGAAACACATAAAAGATGGGAGACAAACAAAGATGATACGACAACGATTGAAGCCCCAAAATTCTGCGGGTTCGAACCTTGACAAAAATACCCATTTTTATCTTATCACCCCATTATCTTTTATTTTTACTTTATCAAATAACTTACAGTTGAGAGATATAGGACGATTTGGAACGACAAACAAGGATAAGGTGGCAAAGACCCCCCCGCTGGATTCAAACCCCACCTCGCTGAAGGTAAAACACCTCGCCAGCTCTACCAAGACACCCCATCCCCTCTCTGTCTGTCTTCTCTCTCTCCTTTCCTTCTCTTTCTGTGTCCCAAGACCCCTCGTCCCCCCAGCCCTCCTCACCTTGGTTGCAGAAGAGCCCCCCCCAGCCCTCCTGACAGTTGCACTGCCAGGGCTGCTGGCAGGTCCCGTGGAGGCAGCCCGGGTAACGAATGCACTCATCACAGTAGCGGCCTTTGAATCCCACTCTGCACCTGTTGTTGTCCAATTAGGGAACACCGGTCAGTCCACTCACATTACCTCATATGTCCCACTAATTAATTAATGCCTCTCTTGTTGGGAGGGAAGGGAGCGGGACTTACTTGCACTCTCCGGGTTTCTCGCAGAAGCCGTGCTCTTCGTCGCAGCCTGGCAGGCAGATCGCTGCACGGGGAGACAGAAAACAACATTTTAGATTAAAAAAGAAAAAAAAAAAAAAAAACATGGGAAGCATAAAACAACAGACTTGTGGTCTTTGTTCAGCTCTGGCTTTGGGAATGGGAAAAGAAAAAAGGAAAAAAAAAACTTAGCACTTAAATCCCCCCCAAAAATCATTAAAAAAAAAAAAAAAGAAAAAGAGAAAAGGTTGGGGAGGGGCTCCTAAACCCATTAGCTGTTACCTAAAACTCAATCTCCTTATCACCGTGGAAGAATTTTCTGCTTAACATAGTGCAGAGACAAAGGAGGGTGTGTGTGAGAGTGTGTGTGACAGAGAGAGCATACACACACACACATGCACACACACCACCCCACCACCACCACCACCTCCCCACCCCCTCTCTCTCTTTTTTTCTTCTTCGCTGTGGGTCAAAACTCTTTTTATTCATTCTGTGCGCGCACACACACACACACACACACACACACACACAACTCCCCTTAATGTCTCGGATTGGGGCAGATAAGAGTGGACAGCTGGCGAGTGTGTTGCCAGTGCGCGACAGCTGCTCCATTGTCTCCTCTCTGCCGGCAGCTGCCCACTTCAAACAATACCTCCCCCGCCTCAGCCAATCAGCGCGCAGCCCTCTCCGAGAGTAACGAATCGGAAGGTAGCATGTAAATTTATGGCACGCGTGAGATTATTCCTAAAAACTTTCCTTAGAATAAATCAAGTGGTCGTGTGTGTTTGTGTGTGTGTGTGTGTGTGTGTGTGGGAGGAGGAGGAGGAGGGAGGGGGTGTGCGTGTGGTGTTTACGCGCAAGTTTCTTTCCAACGGCACTCACTGGATCTGCTCAGCTCCAACACAGAAATGAACTTTTTTTGAACACTAGGCTACAAAATGTTTTACAACTTCAATTAACTCCTTCGAGGAAAACAAATCACTGATATTCTTATAATATTCCTGTAGTGATTTTAAAGTGCCACTAGTTTTATTGTACTTTATGCCCTATATTCCTTTATGGACTTTATGGATGCTAGAATTGATCAGACATAAATTCTAAAATGCCCCCCAGTCACACACACACACACACACACACACACACACACACACACTTGTTTTACACGTAGTAAACAAAATGAGAGTCCTTCACTCACGTTCAGTGCAGTACTGGCCCTTCCAGCCGGCGTCGCACACGATCTCGCCCCGCTCCCCGCACGTGAAGTGGCCGAAGGCGTCGTCCCTCGGCCGGCAGAACACCGAGCATCCGTCCCCGTAGTAGTGCTCGTCGCAGACAAAACGGTACGAGTACTTCAGCTCCGTCCTGCCGCCGGTGTGCAGGTCCTGGGACCATTCCTCTCCCACCGTCAGATGCCTCTGCGTGGTCATGGTACTGATTACGCGCTCTGGGTTCTCTAAAGAAGTGTGTGTTAGGGGGAGGACAGGTTAAGGTTTGAACTGTTGGAAATGGTGAATTTGTAGTAAAATAGTCTGGCGTTCAAATGGAAGTGTGTTTCTTTCCTACCTGTGGAGAGGTCGTCTTTGGAGTCGGTGTGTAATGCCTCAATGATCAGCGAGAAGGTCCCCTGGGAACACAAATGGCTTCATGAGACAGGTGGCCAGCGGAGATGTGGCGATAACATTAAGCAAAGGCCCGAGGCGATTGTCCCATACACTCACTGCTGAATGCTGTTTCAAACTGCCTAACCTGATCCGCGAAACAAAACACCGACAAGCTGTTTGTAGCTGCTCTGAGCCCTGCATTGTGGTCAGAAAACGTGGCCACTGCGCGTTTTTACGCACGGATTACGCACGGATTTGTCAAAACGGCGCGGTTTTGCTGTTGCTTGTCTGACTGAATGAACCAAAGCCACATTTTACTTACCGGCCACGTGAAGCCGAAGTTAATCCTGATGGGGTTGGTGAATGAACTTTCCGGGATGACATCGGGAACCTGGAAGGAGTTGGACCCGAGTACGGGCGTCACAGCGCCGCCGTAGGTGCACGGCGGCTCCGGGGAAGCGTTAGGCTGGTAGTGCTTCAAACAGATCCTGAAAAAGGTTTTACATTCGCACTGCTGCTGGAAAGACGAAGTCAGGCCTCCCTTGCAGCAGTTTTTGTTCCCCTGTACTCCTTTCTTGTTTAGGAACTCTTGCAACTTCAGCTCAAAAACTCCCGAACAAAAGCCCTGTTGAGGAAAACAGTTTATTAGCATACACTATAAGCGCAGTGCAGTGTGCGCGTGTGCGTGCGTGCGTGCGTGCGTATGTATCCGTGTGTGTGTGTGTGTGTGTGTGTGTGTGTGTGTGTGTGTGTGGTGATAGTTCATTGTTTGGAAGAGATGGAGATTCAGCGTGCATCTTTACCTGGCACAACAACATGGACATGACGGCAAGAGTCAGCAGGATGACGCGCCCCATATTAAATAAATAATAATAAATAATAAATAAATAATAAAGAAAAAAGGGGTCTGGGGGCTCAGCTTGTCCTCAGGATGCCTCCTTTCAATCCCGTCCACAGCGCTGAGGAAGATGCATTGAGCACGTTTTTCTCGCCTCACGGGGTTTTCTCATCAACTGCTGCTGTCAGCCACGCCGTTTTCATTCATGTCCCGGCAAACAAAAGGATAAATCCCAAAACCTTCACCCCAAAAAAAAGATTTAAAAAAAAAAAAAAAAAAAAGAAAGGAAGAAACAAGACGAAATACTTGAACTTGCGGTTAGAAGTGTAAAAAAAAAGTCCTCCAGTTCCGTTATAATGCGGTAATCCAGTGCTGAGCGTGTGGAAAAATTACTGGTCTCGGTTCCTTGTGTTTTGTTTTGTTTTTGAAGAAGGTGACAAATTTAGGAAGTCGCTTTTTGTGTACGTCTTGGTCTAACCCAAGGACAGATTTGTCACTGGTCCAACATGCTTCCTTCTTCCTTCCAATGTCTTTCCTCACTGTGAACTGTGCGTCTGTCTCCAGCCAAGGCCGCCTGCAGCCTGTTTTATACGGCCTGGCACATGCTATGGTAATAACATGCAAATGACCCCCCCACCACACACACACACACACACACACACCCCTCCACCCCCCAATCTGGCTCGGGTCTCCACAATGGGATCCCACCACAGCACACCCCAAAACCCCGCATATCCCCAGCGCACAGGACTGTATGTGTCCGAATATGGAACTGTGTGAAACTATTCCAGCCAAATCAGAAAAGAAGATTTTTTTTTCTTTTTCTTTTTCTTTTTTTTTTTTTTTAACACGAGCCATCGGACAATGTCCAACTCCTACAGGTGGACAATAAACTAAAGTCCACATCCAGGGCAGTCGTATAAAGCTGATTTAAGTTGGAGGAACATGTGGAAGAAGGGAAAATAAACGCTCTTCTGAAAATAGGGTTGATTTTTGTTGCTGTTGGAGGTTGGCACCATGGTTTTTAGGCATATAAAAAATCGTGTAAATGGTATAGGTTGCAGTAGTTAGTGTCAAACTGATGCAAATGATAGCAAGGAATGATCATTTAAGAGGTGGAAAAAGCAAATTTGATGATTCTCTGACAGTATAATAGATTTTTGTTGAGTATTTCACCAGAAAATGATGGGAGTTGTGTGAAACTATTCCAGCCAAACGAGCTGTTGGACAGTGACTGGCTCCTTGTTTTAAGTTTTTTTTTTTTTTTTTTTTTTTTTTTGAAGGTGTATCGATTCCAAACACGCACAGTCTCCTAGTATTATGTCTTGCATTGCCTATGGATCCCATATTTCCCTGTGACTAGACTGGATGCTGATGACATGTGAAGCATTTGAGCCCTCCAGTTGTTGGCCCCGCTGGACAAACTTTTTGTTTCTGTGTCTTAAGATGTTGGGAGAAGAGCCAAGACAGTGCAAAGCTGATTCAAAAGTTGCCAGAAGCGAGAAAAAAAAAAAACGATATGCCGCTGTTTCTTGGTCAAACCCTGACTCAGTTAATTGTGTGGCTTCTTGCAATGGCTCGACCCCCCCTCGCCCCCGCCCCCCTCCTCTCAATACACACCCTCTCATTTTTTGGTATTTCTGCTTGTGGGAAGAATTTAATGCTTTGAATCAAGTGAAAAGACTTGACTAAAGAAAACATTCCTTGGCAGAGTTGTGCGGTGAGGTAAACGATAGGGGGGAAACTGCATTTGTATGGACTCCTGCTTTTTTCCCATTTTGCTCCCCTCTCTTCTCATTCTCCGGGCAAAGAAAACGCGTGTGGGTGTGTGCGTGCGTGCACGTCGGGGAGGCGCGCGCGCACCCGAGCTGCTCGCGTGGCCAACATGAGGGGGCACTTTTTTGTTATTGTGTGGTGAAGGAATAAGTTTGCTCTCTCTCTCTCTCTCTCTCTCTCTCTCTCTCTCTCTCTCAGCTGTATGGTAATTCGGCCAGCACCTGCTCTCCCCTCAATAACAGTGTGCGCGCTTCCCTGAGCGGAGTGCGCGCACCCGTGCAGCACAATGCACTCCCCCCCTCAAACACACACACACACACACACACATACACACGGACACACTTTGCAGACCCCCTCCTCTCGCCATAAGAGAAAAAACATAACAAATATCCCCTATATATATTTACTTCCCCCCTTATCCTCTGAATAATTAACAACTTTTTCGCAGGAGGTAAAACATTCCAACTTTGGACACTTTTCAAGCCCTGCTCTTGTGTATGTGTGTGTGTGTGTGTGTGTGTGTGTGTGTGTGTCTGTGTGTGTTTCTTAATTAGGTCGTTCATTATAAGTGTGGTTTTCGCTGGGATAATGGGCCTGGCCGGGCCTCCGTAGTTACCGTGCGCATACATTGCGTCACTGTGTTGAGATATGCGCGTCAGGCTGCGCAGCTCCGGTTCCTCTGGCTTGTTGTCGTTACACCTGTTGTCCATCCGGTACACAAACCGACTGTGCTGCTGTTAGTCTGTCAGTACCGTTTATTTTTGTCGCAGTAACCAACAGAGGGGCGTTTACTTTCCCTCCTCCCACCCTCCTAAAAAAAAAATGACATTCTCTCTCTCCCTCTCTCTCATTGAAATCACCTTCCCCTCTTACTTCAGATGCTGAGTCTGTAGTTACTGATTACCTCTGATGGGTCAATAGAGCCAGCAATCAAACCCCCACTCATTAATAAATGTTCATCCATCTCCTTTCTTCCCCCTCTCACACTGGGCCTTTCTTCCTGACCAGTGGTTAAAAAAAGAAGAAGGAGAAGCTGCACCAGGACCTCCAGCCTGCAGGCATCATCACGTCCAACAGGAACAAAAACACTCAGAGAAACACAGGCAGGAGAGAGTTCCTGCAACAACACCTGCTGCTGAGGAGTAAAGAGTGCAGTGCAGCTTCTGCAGAGGTTCTGCTCAGTCTCACAGCAGTTGAGTGAAAGAGTCTCAAAATTTAATCTACAGATTCATATCCATGGACACAAACTGTCATGTCCAATGTGTGTCCAGATGCACAAAAAAGGACAAATCTTAACCAAGTTGTTACGAGTATTCAGCCACTTCCCATGAATAAAATGAAAATTTGTCTCCATGAACCAAGTTTCCAGGCGCATGAACACAAATGTTCCCGTCTCAGAAGTGGCTGAATGCCGGTAGCTTTAGCCAACGAAACCACTTGGTTCAGATGAGCAAAAAGGTCACGGTTAGGAAAAAGGATAACATCACATTTGCAAGCTGCGGTTGGCCAATGGGAACACCGATCTCACTCAGAACTCAGGTCAGCTGGGTGGATTTTCTCACTCTTTATCATATCTGTATCTTTATTCTGCATCACAGTTTGTAGTTCAGGCAAGAGATATATTTTGAAATGCAGTAGTCTGTAAGTCATGCTGTCACAAAAAATGACAATTCATGTCCATGAGCATGACTCTACAGATTACATTTCATAACTATTTCATGAAATGTCATGAAAATGAGTTTCCTGGCACCGTAAATCATCTGGAAAACCTTTAAAATGGGTGTTTTAGCCCCGAAAATGATTCTTTGAACCACTGAGGTTCAGGTTTGCCTTCATTGCAGCCCTCCAGAGTTTGGATTGAAGTTATTGGTGTTATCTTCAACTAAAACAAAGACTAAAAAACACTTTAGTGACCTGCAATCAAAATAAAAAATAATAATAATAATAAAATAAAAATGTACACAAACACACACACACACATACAGTGGTGGAAAACAGTTTTCGGACACCCCATGCATTTGTGAAATATTGCATTAAGAATCACTCTTAGGTCTTCAAGTGCAATTTCTTTTAGTACAGTCACAGCCAAAACACTAAACAAATCCTAAAAAAGCCATGAAAAACTTAAAATTGATTGGTTCCATAAAAATACATAAGAACTTTGGAGTATTGGGTCATTTTAGTACCAGTGATGAAGGTCGTTCTTTTTATTAAAAGACACATTTTTTGTTGCCAAGCTTCGTGTCTATATAAAGCCAGCACATCTGAAAGTTCTTCAGACACAAAAATGGCTAAAAAAAAAGGAACCTAACGCAGGAAACACGCCTGAAGATAAAGATTCTCAGCCAGGAAGGGGACAGCTGCCGCCAGATAGCCAGGAAGTGCAGATGCAGTCCTTCAGCAGTTGGATCCACTCTGCAGAAATACAGACGAACCAACAGCTTGGAAGACAAACCAACATCTGGGCGTCCAAGGGTTTCTTCAGCAAGAAATGACCGCATCCTGATCCGCATGTGCAGGCAAAACCGCCCAATGACATCACAGGAGCTTCAGCAGCAGTGGTCAAACCAAACTGGTGTCCAGTGTTCCACCTGCACTGTACGTGGCCGACTTTTAGATCATGGCTTAAGGTCCTACAAGGCTATCAAGAAGCCCCTGATCAATGAGAAACAGAGGTTAGCCTGGCGTCGTTGGGCCCAGGCACACAAGAACTGGACAGCCAGGAACTGGAAGAAGATTCTAGTTAGAATTTAGTTTTGTTAGTTTTTCTTGTAAACAATAAACAAAAAAAATATAATTTGTATTTGTTTGTATCTGTCTAATGCAGCCACACCTTTTGAAACACAAAAAAAGATTTTTCCACAAATATTTCATGATGATATTTGAGATTGTGTAACATTTTAAACTTTTTTCCACCACTGTATATATACATACATATATACAGGGAGACAGACGTACAGATGAATAGATATATATGCAGACACTACAAAACAAACCGATCAAATAAAAAGAATCCCTTTTCTTTTCAGTGTCGGTCCTTTGCCATTTGCCTCCATTGTGATTCATGAATGGGCTTTGATGAGCCATCAATACATTATCAATACATTATCAATACACTAATGCCTACTGTGCAAATCCCAATAGGCTCCTGTGCACTCAAACCAGCCACCAACACTCAATACAGGCATGAGGCACCTTAGAAGAAAAACTTAAACCAACAACCCTACAGTACATCATGTTTTGGAGTCTCTCTCTCTCTCTCTCCCTCTCTCTCTCTCTCTCTCTCTCTCTCTCTCTCTCTCTCTCTCTCGCTCTGACTGTTTAACCACGGTGCTACAGTAGGGGGCTGCTGTAGTTTAACTCCTGCGCACCAGTAGCTGCGCCAAACAAAAAAAGGGTGACTCGGGGTCTGACTATTCATCCATTCTCTGCGCTTTAATTTCCATTGATTGTGAATGCAGGAGGGGTGGGGGCATCTTCAGTGAAGGACCACGACACGCCTTCAGACGCGGACAGACCCTTACAAGCCATCTGCCACTAACTAACACCCCCCCAACACACACACACACAGACACACACACACATACACCCTCCACCCCACCCCAGAAAACGACGTTTATTTCCCCCCTCCCTGCCTCCCCCCTCCCGGCCTGAAGCGCATGTCTCTATGCGCGCTGTCCACCGGGCTCCGTCTACACTCAACTGGAAGCATGTTAAAGGACCTGTAACGGTATGGATGGGCCCTCCGGGGCCATATGGCGAGGGGGAAGCCAGGAGGTTTTTTTTTTTTCTGGTCCCCGAAGAGGAGACACCACATGGTCACTCGTGGGAACGTAAACACGGCGCGCATCACACGATATCGATCATATGAAGTGGCGATTGGGGAAAGGAGAAGGGGAGGGGGATGATAGGGAGGCTGTTACCGGGTGATCAATGGATTTTTTGTTTGTGTCTCTCATTGACACCCCGTGGACGCTGGACGCATCTTCACTGTGGACGGATGCGCTCCTGTGTGGCTCAGCCTGGCAACGCGTCGCTGGTTGGTTGGTGGTTCCGTTCCCCCAGTGGGAAGAGCAAAGCACTTATCATGTGTGTGTGTGTGTGTGTGTGTGTGTGTGGGAGGGGGGACTAAAGGCCTGCAGGAATTGTTTGGTTTCTACTTGAATCAGCTGAAGCACCTCGGAGCAGAAAAGTTCTTTTTACGCACACAATTAATGCGCACATCTTGTCCACATGAAAAATGACTATAATAAATGCTGATATGGACTCGTCAGTGATGAGTCTATTACACACAACAGTGAGTTTATAGTGACCTCGCTGGACCTGTTTGGTATTATTTTATATAAGCTATATCTTGTAGATTTCCTTTGATAATGGTGTTGCATCCCTCCAAATAGCGCTTTTTCCTGAGCGGACGGATGGATGTGGGGATGGAAATGTGTCTTTCTTCTCTTCTTCCCCTTCATGCCCGCCTGGCCTGTTTTACCTGCTTAAGCCCAGAGAGCAACAAGCCGCTTTGTTGTCCAGATCAGATTACTGCGGCCAGCTGCTGGAAGAGGGACCACAAACCAGATCCAGGATCCCAAAGACTCCCCAAGGCTCCTGCGGGCTCCCCGGCCCGGGCTGCTGCCTCATTTGCATACGCTGCAGTTGCTGGAGACGTGCTGGGCTTAAGTTTACGGGAGGAGTGCCGCGGTAATTACGTGGGGGGCCCAGAGACGCGCTTGGAAGTGTGTGAGTGTGCGTGTGTGTGTGTGTGTGTGTGTGAGAGAGAGAGAGAGAGAGAGGGAGAGAGACACTGGGGACCAATGGGGGGAGGTAACGAGGGGGATGTATGTGGCGAGTCGCGTGCCAATGTTTATCAAAACACATCTGCCGCGCACCCCGGGGTGACGCACCACAACATGTGCGGGTCCCTATGAATAAAATCGATATTTCAACAACTGATACTTTGCACGACACGTTTACCCACAACAAATCCTCGTGTTTGTATTGACGAGAGTCACAGCCAGTGATCATAAAGAAGTACTATACAAATATCACGGAGAAACCATTAACTGCCTTAATATCCCAAAGTATCATAAACTCACGATATAAACTCATAGACAAACTTCTAATCCCCATAGGAATACCGTGGGATTATTAGCCTACCATGAGAGATTTAAAAAAAAAAACAACAACAAAAAAAAAAACACCACAAATTGTACTTGATATATATGGTCACTACTGAATATTACACACCATTAGTCCCTATAAGAATATCATAGCAATATTATAAAGATGCCATATTATAAAGATGCCATAGGTGATTATTAAAAAATCCATAGGTCGCATTAAGACCAGTTTAAGCTCACTTTACATATCATAAGCCCGCTGTGATGCATTGGACACAATATATTGATAGTATAGGATATTTAAAAATGCCATTAAATATCATAAGGTCACTGTAAACTGACTGTTGTGTGCAACAAAATAATGTAAGTTCCTACAGTAATATTACAGGAATGTTAGTGATTGTGCCGTTTGATTAAACTCCACATAACTGAAATATGATCACATCTGAGCTAAAAACAGCAACAACAAAAATGACCAAGTGTCGATACATCACAGCCTTTCAAGTGGCATGTAGCAAAAAAACAAAACAAAAAAAAAACCTTAACAATTAGTCTCATTTCAGTGTTCAAATCTTTTTTATTTTCCAAATAAGGTAAAAAAAAAAAATAAAAATAAAAATCTGCTAGTGGGATGAGATAATTCAACTTGTTTCCAGGATTTTCTTGAATCAAGGATCATTTTCTTGATCTTAGTTTGGCCGATCTGCTTTTTATTCTGCTTTGTTTCAACATAATTTCACTCTTTCCCATAACAAAAAAAAAAATCATGAAGTAAATGGAACTGCATCAGAAACAAGTGGGATTATCTCATCCCACTGACTTTTCTTTAGTGTGTAGATCTTAAAAAAAAAAAAAAAAAAAAAAAAAAAAAAAACCTGTGGACAAAATTTGTAGAGGAAAACATTTGTTGCATTTTTTTTTTTTTTTTTTACCCAAAGACCCACAGTGAGTTTCTCCACTTCCCACGCTTCCTATTCTGATTCGGGCCAATCTGGACTCAAAAGCTCAGGAGTCCCCTTGAGTGATTAGAGAGCAAATGGAGGAAGTCTCTCTCTCTCTCTCTCTCTCCCTCCGCCCCTCCCTCCCTTTTTCTCTCCCTATCTCTCCCTCTCTATCGCCACAACACCATGAGCATCTGCCCAGAAATGAACAGATGTAGGCACCTGCGTCGTGGGCCCACATATGCGCACATGCCTCCCCCCCCTCCTTCCCCAACCCACCTCCCCAAACCCCCCACCCCCTCCACCCCTTTCAACCTTCCATGGGACCCGGAGCCGGCCACAATGGGGGGAGAGATCAGGGCTGCAGTAACCAAATACTGCCTATCCCCCCAGGACACGGGCTCTGTTAGAGGCATTGTAACCGGTTATATCAAGTGGCCGCACCAAACAATCTGTTGTACGACTGCTCATTTGAGTCATACCATATTTCAGAGATGTGGGATGAGATTCGGGTTGGGACGGTGGTGGTGGCGGTGGCGGGGCGGGGGGGTTGGAGTGCATAGGTGGCTGCGAAGAGATTTCCCATGGCTCCATGAAGTGGCGGCTGTGTGGAACAAGGGGGAGGTGGTGGGGGGGCTGTCAGGTACTTCTTGTGCTTGTGGAAGCAACAGGGTCCGATTCAATTGAACTCGGTGTCGGGACAAGTGGCCGTTTGGAGCGGCTGAGCCTGGCGGTGGCAGGTGCTAGCTGGGGTTTTGGGGGGATGAAAGAGAGGCTTGTCAGAGCAGGGCGGGTACGGGACCAGGTTACAGCTTAAAAAAAAAAAAAAAAAAAGCCTTGTTTTTGTTCAGACGGGGCAAGGGAGAGAGAGAAAAGAGGGCCAGCAGCCCACCGGTAGAGCGCTGAGCAGCGGCTGATAATGGGGCCATAATAGCCGCCATCCCTATCTCTCAGCTGCCACTGGACGACAGAGGATCCACGCGCACCTGTTGTCCTCCCCGCCCCTCCCTCCACCCTCCTCCCTCCATTGTGTCCGGCTAGCGTTAGCTTGCTACACCTCAGGAATGCTCCCCCTGACCAGAAGCCTGCCGCCCCGTCCCAGGAGAGAGCTTAGGAGAGAGCGGTGGGACGGGATGGAGATGGAGATGGAGTGGGGAGGGTGTCAGGAGATTGGGAGGGTGAGGGGGGCAGTTATTGACCAGCAGGGAGGCTTTAGAGGACAGGGAAGAGGGGGCAGGAGGAGGAGGGAGGGAGGGTGCGTTCCTCCAAAGCCAGTGTCCTCTCTCTCTCTCTCTCTCCTTCAGCTCTCCTGCTCTCCAGGGGCCCGTCCAGAGAGCCCTGTCCTAAATCACTGGCCCCAGGGGGAAGGCTCTCCATTGTGAGGCGATGGCCCCCGCAAGCTGGGCCGCCAGCTGCCACTGCTGCAGCGTCATGGTCCCCCAACTCCCCCTCCACCCCACAACACCCCACCTCCTCCCAGTAACCCCCCCTCCCTCCCTCCACCTTCCACCTCCAGCACCATGACAATGCTCTCTCCGGCCAGGGCCACAGGCCAGAGGACACCATTAAAAAGGGCTTGGGGAAAGGCCGCGGA
The DNA here is from genome assembly GCF_902150065.1 of Myripristis murdjan. Taxonomy (NCBI): domain Eukaryota; kingdom Metazoa; phylum Chordata; class Actinopteri; order Holocentriformes; family Holocentridae; genus Myripristis; species Myripristis murdjan. The sequence goes on along the minus strand of NC_043980.1, from coordinate 5,529,189 downwards.
GGAGCAACACGTTTTTTGGCCGAACATTAATGATGACAAACTGGGAGCGGGGCCGCGGCGGCGCTCCCCGGCCTCCCTCTGCAGGACATACAATGGAGTCCTGAGTGACGGAGGGAGATCATGATTTGTGTGAAAATCGCCACCAGAAAGGAGCTCCAACGTTTTCACCCCAAACCTTTTCCTGTTCTGTTTCGCCCGGGAAGTGTCCGATCACAAAGAAAAGCAAATCCAATCATTCGTTTTATTCCTCTCAAAACTTTGCAGATGAACACGGAAGGACATTCCAGTGTTTTCTTTTTACAACCCGTGAAATCAATCCCACACTTTCAACCCGTGCACTCCAACATCTGGTGACGCCGTAAACGAATCAGAGACCATAAAAGCACCCAAGTCTATTTGTCCTCCTCGAGTTTTGACGGACGTTATGAGCCGTGCCGTTCCCCTTTTTTTATGTTTTTCACAATTCAATCGCTCCATTCCTACAGGCTTCGCTCCCGTTTGGGAATAAAACAGCAGCTGAATTTCCTCACACAGCATAGGCGGTTCTAGGCGGTTGCCACCCCAATTTCAGACAATTTATTTATTTATTTTTTAATTGTGGCTGTACGGAAACTCGCTGTTACGAGACTCAAATGTCCTAGTGCAAGTGAATGCAGCAAAAGATGACACTCCCACTATTTAAGGGGTTGATAAATAAATAAATAAATATTTCTAATGCCACCTTTTGGTTTTTTTATTCAATGCTTTACTCATGTACCACAATAATAGAATGTTTTTGAGTTAAAATATCCTCATTTGGGGGTTTTCCAAGCAAATACTGATATATGTGATCGTTTGGTATTAAATCAGCATATATATTTCTGCCACCCCTTAAAGTCTCCATGCCACCCTCTTGCCACCCCATGAATATTTGTCTAGATCCGCCCCTGTCACACAGTCTCATCTTCAGGGTTCAAATCTAGTTTTTCTTCCAACAAGGTGACCAAATCCACCCGTGAGATTAGATAATCCCACTTGTTTTCAATGCAAATCATCTTATTGCTAGAATTTCTCTGCCTCGTTTCAACAGATTTATACTCGCTCTCCGGAAAAAATCCTGAAACAAGTGAAACAAGCGGGATTATTTCATCCCACTGGCGGATATTTATACCTCGTTTGATGAAAAACCAGAATTTAAGACCTGAGATGAGATTAAATGTGGAGATGTTGTTTTTTTTTCTTGTCGTTTTATGAGCCGTGTGTGTGTGTGTGTACAAACTCCAAACCAAAGCCCTCGGTGGCACCTAATGAACCGCGCCGTCCAAACTGTTGCAGAAGCTGGTTAGACAGACACGCTGAGACACTGGAACTCTTTTCTTTTTTTCTTCCAGTAGGCGGTTTTTGGTTTCATCGCCCCGACCCCACCCCACCCCACCCCGCCCCACCCCACACACACGTTTGGAGGATTTTCCCATCCATAGCTAAAGGAGGCGTGCTCCATTGTGCCGGGCTCTAATGATGATTCTAATGATGGCTTGTCCATCTTTGATAAGAAACAGCACACCCCTCATTAAAGGGTCCCGGGGCAGCTCGGTTCTCATGGCTCCTGCCTCTTCTTCTTCTTCTTCTCCTCCTTCTTCTCCCACCCCCCCGCCCCCCGCCCCCCGGAGTCGGACAGCAGGCGAGGGGAGGCGAGACGACACCCGTGGCACACGCCTGTTGACCGAGCCACAAAGCAAAAGCGTGTGACACTCGCCCCCCCCCCCCCCCCCCCCACCCCTACCCGTCCCATTGTGCTCCCCGTGGGTCCCACAGACAAGCCCGATCCAGCCACGACCTCCCACCCCCCACCCACAAACACCCAACACACACACACACACACACACACACACACACACACTCTCCCCTTCTTCCCTCTCTCCTTCAGAATCAATTTTACCAATCAGCTGATCTCTCTGTTTCTCACACATGCACCACGGCGTGCCCCGACTCCCCCCCCCCCCCCCCCCGTCCCGTCCCGTCCCATCCCTCCCATATCCCATCAACCCCCCCGCCGCCTCCCTCCCTCCCTCCCTCCCTCCACCCGCCCTGCGTCACCATCAGCTGCTATGTAAGGTGGAAATCCATCATTGTGTGTAAAAAGGTCCTCGTGCACACTCACGCTGTGCCGCCATTACCATGCACACACACACACACACACACACACAGGCAGCAGGCCAGGGTGTGTGTGTGTGTGCATGTATGGAGTGTGTGTGTGTGTGTTGGTGGGTGTGTATGTGTGTGTGTGTGGGGGGGTCTTCTATAATTCACTGATTCATATGCAGACAGTATTTCTTGGTGGTGGAGGAGGAGGTGGGTGGTGGGGTCTGGGGTTTTTAGGGATGCTGGATGGTGGATTGGTGGTGGTGAGGTTGGGTGGGGGGGGGTGAGGGAGGAGGTGAGGGAGGGGGGGGGCGGGGGGTTGCCGCGGCTGCCGGGGTCAGGCCTGTGTGTCCTGGGAAAGTTGGGTTCTCCATTTAAATCCGCACATGTTGTGGCCTTCTGGTGGCTGCGTGAATGCGCACGGTGACAGATGGCCCCGGCCCATAACTATAGAGTCCGAGCAGCCCGGTTTCCCCCGGGGGAGAGAGAGAGAGAGAGAGAGAGAGAGAGAGGGAGAGGGAGAGAAGGAGAAGGAGAGAGAGAGAGGGACGGGGAGGGGAGGAGGATGGAGGGGTGGCGGGGTGAAGGAGCAAGGGAAGGAACAGGGGAAGAGGAGAATGTAGCGCTCAGCTGATCCCATCAAACAGAAAAGAGCAGGGAAGGAGGAAAGACAAGAGAGAGAAAGAGAGAGGGGAGGGGTGAGGGCGTGTGTGTGTGTGTGTGTGTTGGGATGGGGGGGGGGGCTCCTTAATCCCAAACTCTAAATTGAGTTAATGTATTTGCCTGGTCTGCAAATTCAAAAAGGAGGCCCGGGGTCCCCAAAGATCCTGATTAGGTGTCTAGTTTATCAGATGGGGGGGCTCGGAGGCGACTGTTTGTACATGAGCAGAATAGCGGCTTTGTATGTTACATGTGTGTGTGAGTGTGTGTGTGTGTGTGTGTGTGTGTGTGCTCATGGGGATGGGTTTATGGGTTTTGGTGCCCGACGTCTCCATTCACAGGCCACCATGTATGTGCAGCGCCATTGTTTTTCCACTGACTCTTCGTTAATCCTATTAAGTAACGAAGTCGGCGCTCGGTTGGTAAAAGATTATTTTGTTTGTAGCAGATTTGCACAGTTAAGGATGTAAAAGATAGTTCGCACACACACACACACACACACACACACACACACACAGGACAGATAATGCTTGAGGATCAGGGAGAGGATGGAGGATATTTTATGTGTGTGTGTGTGTGTGTGTGTGTGTGTGTGGGATTTCACCTGTTTTACCGAGTCGTGTCTCATTCGCTGCTTATGGTTTCACTCCCACTCGCTGGTGTGTCAGCGCCGCTCAGTGCATGGCTACACATTCTGCCTCCCACACACACACGCACACACACACACACACACACACATACACTGCTGCTGGTCCCTTGCCATGCTGTCGCTCTGCGGCCTCCTCAGGAGACGAAGACACAGTCAGACGGAGGAGATGTTGGGAAGCTGCCTGCAGATTCAGGAGCTCATTTTGTCTGCAGAATGAAATACAGTTAAATCAATATATTAGGCTTCTATATATATATATACATATGTATGTTTTAGGGGGGTTGTGTGGTGTAACCGCCTGCTTTACTGTGCAGATGACAATAAAACTCTTGAATCTTGAATCCTGATATCAGAGGGGGAAATGTTATTTTATTTTATTTTGTTTTATTTTATTCATTTATTTTGCACATTGTAACATGAATTCATCAAATCCCCTACAGTTGAACAGGTGAGGCGGGTCGCTCTGCCTTGAAGAGCTGCAAACACACACACTCACACACAAACACACATAGAGAGAGAGAGACACACACACACAAACTCAGTGGAGGGTTTCACTGTCCCATGATAATCTCATGCTGTTTCAAAGCTTTTTGCAACATGACACAAAGAAAACTGAGGGAAGAAACATGTAGATTATGTAGAATACATGTAGTTTATGGACATTAAATAAATAAATAAATAAATATTGCTGCAAAATCACAGCTGTTGGCAGCTGCAGTACAAAAACACTGGTATCAGCCATCAAGAAACTCATATCATGTGAAATCCATCACATGTAAGTAATGGAATTAAATAATAGTGGAATTATAATGTGGTGTTTCCATAAACTCTCTTTTATCATAATTGTAAACAACAATTTAAAGGCTTACTGTGTAATATTGACACAAGATATGAGCCACTGGCAAGTTCATATTGGCATCAGCCCTCACAAACAAACAAACAAACAAACAAACAAACAAATAACAATAAAAGACGTATCTGTTAAGGTAGAATAAATTCTCTTTATTTACCTATTTGTGGAATTTGGTTAACGTTTGATATTCCTGTAAAATGCCTTAAAGTTTCTTGATTTTTAGCCTGAGTTCATGAAACAGCTCATTTGAGGCAAAGTGGAGATGATTTTTTTCTCGCCTGCTCAGTGCCTCTCACAGGCCTGAGTGACGTTTGCGTTCCCTGGGCTTTGGTGAAGCCTCCTCGCCTCGTCTCATGGTTAATCTGCTTTCTGCTGCAGGCGGCCTCTTTGTGCAGAGGCAGCAGGAGATGACGGATGAAAAATGATGATTCATGATTTGCATCCAGTCCAACTTCCGTCCAAACAGCAGCTGCTGCAAGGCGGCCTCTAGGGGGCGTCAGGCTGCAGAAACTATGACTGGGGCATTAAAAAAAAAAAAAAAAAAAAAAAAACCTGAGTGAGATTCATGAACAAAATGACAACAAAAGAGGACCAGGACCGGGTGTGTTAATAGAAAATGCAGAGAATAAGTCATGATAATAAACACTGAGTCATCATGAAAAGGTGCATCAGGACATTAAAGAGAGAAGGTGAAGGAATGCCTTGTAAAGAAGTTCATACTTTTATTTTATACATCCTAGAGACATTTTCAGGAATATTCCATTGAGATTTTCAACGCTTCTGGATTCTGTATCGTATCCAGGGTCTGATGATAACGTCTGATTTTGCGGCTGAAGTTAGGGTTAGTTTCTGAACGCTTCTTTTTGAGTAAAGTTTAAAGCAAAGTTTGGACTTTTCCTAAAATTATACACAGCTGAATTCTCCCTCAGTATTAAAGACTCTGATGATGTTTAATAACGTGTGTGGAGCCGGTGCAAGGAGATGGAACTCCACCATGCCAACCGTTCTTAACTTTAATTAACTTTAATTACTGTGATCAGACAAAGGAATCTAAATAGAGGTGTTTAAATGTAATATGTATAATTAAATTTAATATGCAAGCTACTTTGATTGTTAACCGCTTGTTAACTGTTAGCTTTCTGGGATGGATCCTTTGGTAAGAGTGAGCTACCGCCTCACCCACCTTCCTCGCTTCCTTTTCCACAATATTTCATGATGTTTGATGAAGTTATATGCCTTTTTATGAGAAGCCACGTCCACTTTCCTGCCCCACTTTTCACCAGTCAGTTCTTCCCTGAGCCATGATCAAACCTTCCACAAAGTCTCATGCAAATCTGTCAATAACTTAGAAATAAAATTAGAAATAATAATAATAATAATAATCCAAACCCAAACAGGAGAGCAGAGTCCTTTGAGGGCCTTGTTGTTCAGCAGAACTCAGAAAAAGATATTTTGTTCATTGGCCAGTCTGCCTGCAACCTGTCAGTCAGAAGGTAGGCACACCTTGAGGTCATGCCCTGCTTCATGACCTTTTTCACATTAGGCAACCAAAATAATTTTCAAAATGAAGATTGTGCTGTATTTTAAAAGACATGACACTACCGATTGAAACCATAAACTCAGATGGAAAAAGTTTGCTGAGGTAATAAACGAAGAGAGAAGTAGAGTCGTTTTCTCATAGACTTCCATTCAACTGGGCTTCTTTTTGCAGCCAACTGTGTCGCCACCTGCTGGCCGTTAGGAAGAATGCAGGTTTAAGGCACTTGTCCTTCCATCAAACAGGCTGGAAACAGGTCAAGGCGTGCAGCAGAGGTGGATTCTGGCCTGTTTGACCGAAACAGTGAGTCACAACAAAAACAATCAGCGGCTACACAGTTTATTTTTATGATATTATCTTGTATGAATCGACCACAAAGCTTTTTTTTTCAAGTTCCCTCATCCAGATAAACACAGATGACCTTTTATTTGACCCAGCAACACCCAAATAGGAAGAGTTGTTTTGTGGTTAGATGCTTGGTTGTGGTTAGATACTTGGTTGGTATATAAAATGCCACACAATAAGAAATCACTTTCATTTATTTGAGGGGGTTTATTCCCAAATCCATGGGAAGAAAAATGCTACCTGAAATTCATGAGGCAGTAATTGGCAACCACAGTTTTTTTTAATAAGCAAATGCCATTTTTAAGAGAGGGAGAGGAGGTGGCATTGTTTTGGTGAGTGTCTCATTTTGCGACCAAACTGTTTATTATGCTGGGGACCCTCTGCGGCCCCCCGAGGGTCTCACAGGATCCCACCAGAGAGAGGGATTCAACACAGCAGCTGATAAATGTGCGCAGCATCGCGGCAGTATGTGGAAGTTTCATCATTTTGTCATGATTTACGCCTGGAAATAATTCCAATGCGGGCAGCAGAATTCCGTCCAGGAGATAAGGGTCTCAAATGAGCTTAGTTCATTTCACTTGGAAAGCCCTGCAGCGTGCACGCATCTCATATGGTGCCTGGTAAGCCTCTTAGGGCCGCGGCCGCAGCAGATGTAGAGAGAATGCCAATCAGGAACTCCTGCTGAGCGGAGAAACCCGACGGCTGCCTCGCTGCGCGCCTCAGATCTGCGCCACGTTCCAGCTGAATCTCATGTAAACATCACAAACTGACGCAGAGACACGAGCAGGGGCAGGATGCGGCGCGCACGGCGGCTCCTCTGACTCCAAACCTTTAAAACAGCCACCATCTGTCCCAGGGCAGAGCGATGCTTCCGCAGGATGTGGGGAAGCAGAAGAACCATCGTGTGTCGGACCCGGTGTGCGGGACCGACTGCCCCCCTGTCCCGCCCCGGCGTTTGAAGAACCGGGACTTTCCTCTGAGCTCCAAGAGGAGGCGGTCCGGCTCCGTACCTGAGCGCAAGGTGAACTGCGTCCTGGTTGGAGACGGAGCGGTGGGCAAGACCAGCCTGATCGTCAGCTACACCACCAACGGGTACCCGGCAGAATATGTCCCGACAGCCTTTGACAACTTCGCAGGTACATTTCCACACCAGCTGAATCCGGTCCGTTGCGCGCAGGTTTTACGCACGCCCGGACCCATGAGAATTATACTTCTCCATCATCTTTTAGTCATTTAGATGCCAATAATTTCAGTCACCGTGCTGGCAGACTGTGTTCATGCATGCTCACTGGCACTTTTCCCACACAGCGAGACGTGGTGATCAGGGAACATATCCAACATCCATTTCAAATAACATTTTTCTCTCCCCAGCGATGGTTGTGGTTGATGGAAAGCCGGTGAGACTGCAGCTCTGTGACACGGCTGGCCAGGTGAGAGTCGACTGGCCTGTAGCTGCAGCTTCCCTCCATCAAATGTTGGTAGTTGTTTGTTTATCGTGTATTAACATGGTAAACAAACAACTACCTCATGCAGAGTTTTAACCTCTAACATTTTAAGTTCTCACCGCTCTCTTTCCTCCTGCTTTGCCTCAACTATAGAGATGGGGGCCGGTGGGTGGATCAGTAAATGTAAGTGATCAGTGGTCAATAATTAGTTCTCAGGCAATAACTCGCTCCAGTTTGCAGCTCTAGATGTGTTGGTGCCCCCTGCAGGACGCCTTAGTCCCCACAGCTCAGCGCCATGAGGTCCTTTTTGTAAAACTTCTCCCTGTCCTTTTCCTCCAGAGCGACAGCGCCCCCTGCAGGAGTACTCAGTTGTGTTTTTTTTTTTTAGAAGTTTTGGGCCTCCTCTCTGTCTCCTCTGACGCTCATCGCCCTCTTTTGGTTGATTCCCCATCAAACTCTGCTCACTTTGCACACATCACACACCCCGACCCCTCCCTGTGTACTGTAGTTCTCCTTTTGTATAGATACTAGTGGTGGAGAAAGTAGAAGCACCGTAATGGAAAAAAAAATATTTAACTGAAAGCCCTGCACCCAAAATATTCCTTCAGTAAATGTATAGAAGTAATTTCAGTAAAACAGAATAAAGCAGATTTTTTTTAAATAGTCATTATACTTTGGTATAATGAAATTTCACATGGTTTCTTTCAGTGTCGTTAAAAAGAAACAAATAAATAGAAGTAGTACTAGAAAAATAGCAGTGATGGTAATAACAGCAGCTTGATAAATAAGAAAACAGAGGCATTAACAGCTTAATGTTTAACAAAAAGTGATGTTTGTGCAAGTAGTACAATTGTACAGTACAATTTTTGTTTTAAATAGACAGCAGCTTAAAAAGAAGTGATGACACTTGCAAGTGCAAAAACAATAGAAGGCACTAGATTATTTAAATGCACATATTTGTACATTTACATTTGTTGCAATCTCTTGTATGTGTGTGTGTCACATTTTGAAGTTTCTTTCAGAGAGTTATATTATTGATGCATTGACATGTAAGAAGTAGTTTAATGTTGTAGCTCAAACTGCTGCATATCCTGATGGCTGGTTTACACTCTGGCACTGCAGCACCTCAGATAAATGTAGAGCAGGGAAAGTTGAAAGTCTCCCTAAATGTAAATACTCAAAGTGGCAGAGCCTGAAAATTCATGTATAGAGACACATGAAAAATAATGAAGGAACAGAACAGAAGTCAGTTTAGTGTCATCTTGCTTCTACATTTTATCTTTTGCACAGTGGAATCATTTCCACCAAGACACATGGGTTTTCCATGAGATACATTTTAGGCAGTGTGTGTGTGTGTGTGTGTGTGTGTGTGTGTGTGTGTGTGTGTGTGTGTGTGTGTGTGGTTCTCTCCCACTCTAACGTGCCCTCTCTCCTCTCTTGGTGTCATGAAGGATGACTTGGACCGCCTCCGGCCGCTGTGCTACAGGAACGCTGACGTCTTCCTCCTCTGCTACAGCGTGGTGCGGCCCTCCTCTTTCCGCAGCCTGACCACCAGGTGGGTGCCTGAGATCCAGCAGCACTGTCCCGGCACTCCTCTGGTCCTGGTCGGCACTCAGCTGGACCTGCGGGAGGACGTCCAGGTGCTGATCCACCTGGCGCAGAACCAGGAGCGGCCGGTGGGCACCGAGGAGGGCCGGCGGCTGGCCCAGGAGATCGGGGCCGTGAGCTTTGCCGAGTGCTCGGCTCTGACCCAGAAGAACCTGAAGGACGCTTTCGACTCGGCCATCCTGGCCAGCGTCCAGCAGACAGACAGCAGCGCCCAGCAGCGGACGCTGACTCTGAGGAAGAAGACGCCCGACAAGATCAAGAGCCTGTCGGAGGCCTGGTGGGGGAAGATCACCTGCCTGATGGGGGAGCAGAGCTGTGAGCTGAAGTGAGCAGAGCTGTGGTGCAGACCTGGACCAGGGGAGGCACGTACACACTCAAAACTTTTGCTTGATTCTGCCCACAGGAGGTCCCAGATGGGTGGGGTTTGTCACAGGGACGATATAGAAAAGTAGAAGCTTGGAAGTTACAGAATCAGATTTGTGAGCTAAAGGTTACCAGTTCAAGTTGTATTGGAAAGTGAATAAATAACACTCTTCTCTCCCTAAAAAAATAAATAAATAAATAAAACTGTCAAGGGGAAAGCACTTTAACCATCATTTTAATGAGACTGATGGTGTCTGCTTTCCAACACAGCTGCTGGTTTCTTCAGGTAAATCCTGCAACAGTAGAACAGCAGTGGAACCTGCACACTGACTTTCTGTGGCCACGAAAAATCTGGGGAAAAAAATTATAATAAAATAGTGCAAAACCTGCAAAAATGACTTCTTTGCTTGACACCGTCTGAAGTGACGAGGTAAAGCCCAACCCGGTGGAAATCAACCTTTATTGTCATTATTTGGGATATTAATCAGCTGTTGGCCCAGTCATGTGAGAGCGGCTGAGTTTCTGTGTCACTTTTTCACCGCAAAACTGGTAGGACTTTGTATTGAACTTTATAGTGTATTATTTATTTATTCATTATTAAATTTAGCCTATTTATTGTGACCCTTATTGCCATCACTGACCATGTTCAGAAGCCTTGATTAAAGTTTTTATACCAATTAGGCTGCAGGATTTTGCACTCCTGAATGAGGCGAAGAGCCGACAAATGTGGCATGAAGACGAATCCCAAATGAAACTTTTGGTCACAAAACGATAACACTGTACTGTAACTGTCTTTGTTTTTTGTGTTTGTTTTCTTTGTTTTCTTTTTCTTATTATTTTTTTAGCAGTAAAACATCAAGTAGCCGAGCAGTTTTTCAAAATGAAATGTTTGGTCACCACAGTACTGTACGTAACTACTGTCTTTGTTTGTTTGTTTGTTTGTTTGTTTGTTTTGGGGTTTTTTTAGTGCTAGTAGCATCAGTAGGTTCAGTTTTTCAAAACGCGGTAGCCTGCATGTCAGCCTTTTTTAACAGAAAGTCTTCACATCTACAATGAATGGATTTGGTTTGGGTGTGTCCTCTGGTGGGCTTTGATTTAACTTTACTAACACTGTGTGTGTGTGTGTGTGTGTGTGTGTGTGTGTGTGACCTCCATAGAGGGTCATAGGTCATTAGTGAAGTGGGTCATCTGGGATCATTTCACCACCAGCCAACAGAAACTGTAACAAACACCAATAAAGCTCAACCATGAACACTCTGAAGCTTCTTTACTGACCACACACACACACACACACACACACACACACTGTTGTTTTCTAACATTTTGCCAACAGCACGCCTCTGTTTTTTAAGAAAAAATATAGCTACATAATATAATAAAGCTACCTCGTTAAGCTAATATCCTGCTGACCTTCAGACATCATGAACGGTCATTAATGAATGAAAAAAGGAACTCGGAGGAATTTATAATTTTATTTACATTTTAATCCGAGTTCCTTCTTTGCTTGTCATATTTGACAGCCAGCTCGCTTGCTGACATGAGAAATGTCTCTCAAAAGCTGCACTTTGACGCCTAAACTCCTCCACAGAAATTTCCCAGTTGACGGCGAGGGGTGCAATCTAAGTGTTTGTATTTTTACATGGGAGGAACCAAATGAGGAATATTAAAGGTGAAGTGTTGAGCGCCATGTGTGTGCCTCCTCTTTGCACTTTGCCCTCACCTCCTGCTGGTAATCCTCCACCAGGCTACCACAAAGCAAGGCATATTTAAGGAGGGTTAACAGGGATCACCTTGTTGTCTCATCATCAAATCTCTCTCTCTCTCTCTGTGCCTCCGAGCCGGATATTTACTCGCTCCAGCCTCAGGCCTCGGTGCATAAACACTCATCCTCACCTCTCCACGCTGCGGTGCCACCTGCAGGCCCCAAAACGCCGGAGGAAGCCGACCTCGGGGCGGCCTGAGGCAGAGCATCCCGGGCTCCAACTGCCTTTAATCTGGCAGTAAGCTGCAGATCGGTTTGCTCGGCTTTCCTCGCTGATCCTGACCCAGAGCCCGGTGGTGGTGGTTTCTCCGCTCTCCTCCTCCTCCTCCTTCTCTAATGGGAGCGGACAGGACCACCTGGACGGGATTAGAGCGGCAGATGGAGGAGCTGCATTCCTCACGGAGGACGACACACACCTTGAGACACCGAGGGCACATAAACAACCCTGCTCTCTGGGCCTCACCTGGTTTAATGTGCATTAAGGTCCTTTAACGTCTTATAGTTTAATGCACACACACACACACACACACACTGCTGTTTAAATAAGAGTCATCAAAATCCAACTGTATTTATAAGCATTTTTCATGCAGCAGTGTGACCCAAAGTGTCTTCTAAACATGGTTACAATAAACTGTCATGGTTTACTGTGTGTGTGCAACTACACTGAACCAAATTTAACTGAAACTAAACTAAATATATTACTATAAATTATACAGTATATTTTGTAAAGCAATATTGCCTTACAGGTGCTTTGTAAACTTGGTTGACAAACAGTTCAGCATCATGAAAAAGACAAGCACAAAAATGCCTATCATAAGGTGACATAAAAATGGGATAAGTTCTCTAAAAAAGTGTAAGAAAAAAATACAAATGGAAATTTAAAAAATGTGGCGACACAAAACCTACTGCCTCTTACAGTTTAGTGCAAACACACTCACTGCTGTTAAAATGCTGCTGTCATTAACATCAAATTGTATTTATATAGCGTATTTCATGCAACAGTGTGACCCAAAGTGTCTTCTTCAAATCCTCGTGTTACTGGAACGGAGTCGCTTTTTGTGAACTTCTACTTTTTAAAGTCGGTAACTTTAACTTTTACTTCAGTGTATTTTTTCTGCTTGAGTTCTGTCCTTCACTACATTTTAAATCAGATCCATTACAGAGAACAAATGATCAATGACAGACTGGGGAACCTTTCACAATAAAAGCTCAGTCAGCACAGATGAGAAGAGGAACCTGCTTCTACTGTGCTGCATCTACTTTTTGTCATTTCCAAATTTCACAATAAAAGCTGCACCATGAAAAACTGCATTGAGGGCCATTTAGACTCAACTGGTAAAAAAAAAAAAATGGAATAAGTGTGAACAATGAGAACCATGTAGACTCAACCAAGCTTATTCCACATGTGTCAACTGCATGGAAAAGATCCCAGCTAACACAGTTACTGTTTGGAAAAAGGAGCTCAGTCACTTTTACTGCCAGGACATTTGAAATGAGACACTTTGGACTTTTACTGCAGGAGATTTTTACTGCACTACTTCAACTTCTACTGCAGTCACATACCAGCAGAGGAACAGTACTTCTACTTCTACTGCAGTCACATACCAGCAGAGGAACAGTACTTCTACTTCTACTGCAGTCACATACCAGCAGAGGAACAGTACTTCTACTTCTACTGCAGTCACATACCAGCAGGGGAACAGTACTTCTACTTCTACTGCAGTCACATACCAGCAGAGGAACAGTACTTCTACTTCTACTGCAGTCACATACCAGCAGAGGAACAGTACTTCTACTTCTACTGCAGTCACATACCAGCAGAGGAACAGTACTTCTTCTGTAGCAGCAATATGTAGTACTCTCTCCACTTCTGGAAGTATTGTTACAATTTAAAAAAAAAAAAAAAAAAAAAAAAAAAACGTATTTCCATTAATTAAACTACAAAAGACCAAGGATGTTAATGATGTGATTTACCTGCATCCTCAATGTCAGTCGACCTCTGAGGCCTTAATTACAATTAGAAGAAGAAACAAAATAACCTAACATATTTTTTTGACAGATTTGGATGAGACAGCATGTTAATACTACACACACACACACTTTATTCCTGCATATAAAACACACACACAGCAGGAGAAAGACACAAATTAATCAATCAATCAGTCAAACTTTATTTATAGATTTATAGAGCACTTTTCATACAAAAGGAGCAACCCAAAGTGCTTTACATAAAAAACAATACAACAAACAATGGACACAAGATATATCCCCCCTTCTCCTACACATAAATAGACACACTCATACACACACACACACACACACACATTTTAAAACACTGAGGAATTAAGAACACTGAGGAAACGCTATCCTAAACTCGCCACTTTGAAGTGAGGAAACACCAGAGAGAAGATAATCGATACTATAGAGCTATAAGATGACTGTATAGATTAAAATTCAGTAAATATCTAAAAAATAGAAGTAATAAAATAAATAAAATTCAGTTAAAGGCCAGACTAAAATGGTAAAAATAATCAAATAAATAAAAATCAATTGAAAACCAGTCTAAAAAGTTACAATAAATAAATAAATAAGTAAATAATAAAATAAATAAAATTCAGTTAAGAACCAGACTAAAAGGTTAAAAATAATAAATAAATAAAATTTAGTAAAATAACATTTTGTTTAAAAGCCATACTAAAAAGGTAGGTCTTGAGTTTGCTTTTAAAAATGCTTTTATAAATGTTTGTTACAGTTGGTGTTTCATTCACTGAATTTGATTCCTCACTTTAAGAGACACTCCCTCAACATTCACAGTGTTTTTGTGTCCCGGTGAGGCTGGAGGAGGTGACCTCGCCTCCCTCGGCCTAATTCCCCCCTCTCTGACACAGAGCTTGGCGGATTTAACCAGGCAGGTGTGGCTGCACCTCGCGAGGCCGTTTGGCTGGTAAGCCTCCTGAGGACTTTCCCATTCACCGTCCTGATGAGCGACGAGCCCGACTTAACAGGATAAAACACCAAATAAATTTCCTCTCATGTGGGTTTGGTTGTGTTTGTGCACCGCAGGGCTCTGATTTACAGTTCAGCTCCTTTAGTCTGTGATCAGTCTGTGTTTGCAAAAAGCCAAAAACAAAAACCCGACTTAACACCCTGACTGTGTTTTTGAAAACCCCCAGGGTGAAGCTGAGAGCTGCTGCATGGTCAGGAGATGAAGCTGTATTTATGTGCATTGTGATAGAAATTCCCAGCAGCACAGACAGTAAAGCTGTTATCTGCTGCAGTGCTGATGCTTCACCACTAGAGGGAGCCGAAACATCAAAGATAGTAAACCGGCGCGTGTCAGGCAGGGCTGTAACTAATGTATCGTAAATGTGAATTCATTTATTGACTGATTAGCCATTTAGTGTATAAAGTGTGAAAAATGAAGCCAAAGTCTCACTTGGATATGATCAGTGACCACCAATCTTTCTCAGTCTGACCAGCACACACACACACACACACACACAAAAAGTATTCATTTTATAAAGATATGAAAAGAGAAAAGGACGACAGTCTGAGCATCACAGTAATTTGAGTGAAGCCGGGATCTGCGAAGGTTCTGGCGTATTTCCTTGATAAATGACTAAAACCATTAAGTGATGATTAGGATCAGAATGATAATCGATTCATTTTCTGTGACTGGACTATTTGATCGATCAGCTGATCAGCCAATCAGCCAGGAGACTCAGTTCCTGCAGACCTGCACTCCAGTCCAGTTTTGATGATTTTTGTCATAACCAGACTCTATGTGATGCCTTTTTTGTTTTCCATTCTCTTGTTATGAGGGAAGGTGATAATTGTTCTTTTTTTAAAAAAAAAAAAAAAAGATAATTATCATTATTTTACATGCATTTCTTTGACAGAGCTTAAATATGTCAGAGGGAAAAAATAATTACTTGTAATCATAAACCACATCTTTTATGTATATAAAAAAAAAAAAACTAAAGGCATGATTTAAGTGCATGCAGCCCGTGCGTCATTTTTATGCAGCCTGCCACTGTCACATAATAAAAATATTATTATTCTAATTACTTATTGATTTTCAGTCTGTGGACAATTCATTTCTATCACCAACGGCCCAAACCGCACTCTGTGTGAAAGCCCCTTTAACCTGTGAGCAAACTGCCCACTCTGTCCACATTTTGGGAATGAAGCCTCGTTTTGTTGTAACTTGATCATTTCATCATTAATCACTGCAGGACAATCTTTTACTTGGTGAGGTTTGGCCTTGGATGGAAATGGAGCTGTTTTCTGTAGGTTTCATTAATTTTTAGACTCGTCATGCAGCCTGTGACAAAATTATTGTTTAACGTCCAAAACAGGACAGACACTTTTAACTTGCGGCCCTTCGACACAGCTGAATTTTGCTGAGTGGCCCCTGAGCCATCTTAAGTTGAGTGGCCCTGGAGTACAGTAACTCTGAGGTTCTGTCTCTTTACTCGACTATCATCTTTTAGTGAGACTTTCTACTTTTTCCTGCTCTACATTTCTCTGGAATTAGTCGTCACTTTGCAGAAGAAACTTTTCCAAGCAGAACATCAGATGAGCTGCAGGTCAGAGAGTAAACCAGCCACCAGGATGTGGAGCAGTCAGAGATACAACTGTTAAACACTTCAAACAGGTTCATGCAGCAAGAAATTTACTGAGAAACTGTCTATACTTAAGCATTTTTAATTCAGGACTTTTAATGGACATGTTTTTTATTATGGTAGGCTAATGATACTTTTACTGAAGCAATTTCTCACGATTCAGTTTCTTGTTTTTGGAATAATATTTTATTTTCACATTTTCACATTAATTGCCATACAAAACACAGAACAACAAGAACCCCTTGCCCCCATATAAACCCAAATAAAGAAAAAAAGGTCAGAGGTTAAAACCCAGACAGACACTACACTAACACAGTGTTGTATACACTGTAGATATTAAAGAGGCCTGCTGGATAATCAGAAATCATCTCATTCATCCCTATAAAGGCATCAGTAGACTCGAGGTGAGGCGGCCAAATTTTCAGAAAAGTGTTGCCTCTTTCTAAAACTACATGTGATCTTTCCAAAAGAAGTCCAGATGTTCATTTCCAAATCGATCAGATCTCCAGGTCATGGCTGTGTGTTTCCCGGCCACACATAAGGCAGTTTCCAAAAAATTAATTTGGGAGTTGGTTAAAGTTCCCCAGTAGACAAAAACTCTGGATCTAATGGGAATTTAACTCCTGTGGTGCCAGTCAAAGATCTCACACCAAAATGAATTCACCACACTGTGCACGCAGAGAGGAGCCGACCTCTGGGCCACACCTGACGCACATTTCCTACAATCCAGATTTGGATTTATGTAATTTGGCACAGTTGGTGGGGGAAATTACAGAGACCCAGTCTGAGCATTAATGGGAGCTGACGAACTGCCTTGACATCGATCTGATCAGCTGTTTATCAGTCGTTATACTCAGATCAGATTCCCACCTCACTCTGGATTTGTGCAAACCTGGCTTTGGGCTCTCATTGGTGTGCATTTCCCTCCTGGATCAGTTTCTCCCTGTCAGTAAAAACAGGTAAAGTCATTTACCTGTATTAACTGAGGATAGCAGAAAAAAGCTCTTACTGGACAAATCAGATTTACTCTTCAATCACAGTTCAGCTTCACTCCAGGTTTCAGTGTCTCACTGTGTTCGTGAATTAATTTGAGGACATTACAAATAGCCTTAATGCCAGGAAAGTGCTTTCAGCCTCACTCTCACATGTGACACACACACACACACACACACACACACACACACACACACACACACACACAGGCAAATGTTTGACAGATCTGCAGCCGTGATGAGGATTTAAGGCTGTGAGAGTCTCAGTCTGTTATGATGCACAGCGGCTATTTCTGTCTCGCCTCTCAGCCTCTCGCCCTCCTGAACTGTCCGTCAGCTTACAGCCCGGCGCTCCGCCGAGACGGCCACGCCGGCAAAAACCTCCACATTAACAAGTCGGCCGGTCTCATCCCCAGCCTTAAAATCTTGTTTTTCCTCAGACAGAGTCAAAAATCCACCAGTGGGACGAGACAATCCCACTTGTTTCCAATGCAGTTTCCATTTCCAACATAAATGTGTTGAAACAAGGCAGAATGAGGCAGATCAGCCACTAGGATCAAGAAAATGACACTTGATTCAAGAAAATTCTGAAAACAAGTTGATCAGCGTTGGAAACAAGTGGGATTATCTCATCCCACCAGCAGATTTTGACCTCGATCGAGGGAAAACAAGATTTTAACTCTGAATGTGAGACTGAACGGCTTGATAAGATGATTTTTTTCTTGTAGTTTCATTCAAACTCCACTGCACTGATTTTGTTCATATGATAAATGCAGTGAAATAATGACAAGAAAAGAAAAAAGGAGATTTATTTGTTTAAAAACGTACACACATCTATATATATATATATATTTATATATATATATATATATATATATATATATATATATATATATATATATGTATACTGGGAGGGTGCAAGAGAGGCCAAAAAGTGCATAGTGGGCTTGTCAAATGGCTCTCAAATTCATTTATTCATTCATTCTGTTTCTAACTTAACATTTCCTTAATCCAGTTTGAGGCTCATGGAGTTTAAAATGTCCCCTGAAAGTTAACAATTGTATAGACAGTTGCAGCCCCCAGTTAAAAAAAGTGATTTCCCTCGGGTGTTTGAGGTGATCGGGTGTTTGGCAGGTGGGTATTTATAGAGCGCTGCATGCTGGGAAGGCCTGTTGTCTGAGGCAGGAGGTGAGGCATGTCGGGCCGGGATGCCTTCTGCCTCCTGTCATCGCAGCAGAGCGACGTCTCGACGCGATGCAGAGCCTTTTTATCACAGGGCCTCGCTCAGGATCACTTCCCCTTAACAGGCACACAGACACAACACCAAAATTATCCTGCCAGGAGACGGAGTCACAGCAGAGGTCAGGAGGAGCTCCTGGATCCCAGCCTGACAGACTTTATCACAGGACGGCATGGGATGTGGTGGGTGGTTGACTTTACGGCATGAAAAAATCACTTTGTCAGCTCGTTGGCTAAAATTTCATACCACACTCTCCACCAATTTAACAGTAAACAGCAGTGTAGAATGAAAAATATCTGAACAATCCTGATGATGCTCTCTGGGTTTTTGTCCCGGCTCAATATCCTGTTTCCGAGTCTCAAACGCAGGAGACCAGAGCGAGCTGAGGTGAGAAGCAAAATCTTTAATGCAGGAGGAAGTCGGAGACTGGACCGAGGCTCAGAGTCACAGGTGGAGGAGTCAGGTAACAGGCCGGGCGGAAACCTGAAGAGGACAGGCGACACGAGGGCAGGACAGGTGTGGAGACAAACTACGACTACGGAACAAGGACGGGGACAAAATGAGCTCAGAAGACTGATACCACGTGGAGATGTCCGATCTGCGATCTCAAGACGCTCCAGATGCAGCCTTGATCTATGGAAGCTTTTTTCAGATCAAAAACAGTAAACAGCAACAATGTATAATCTAAATAATCAAGATTGTTACATGATTTAGCCAGAAATAAAGTTTGTGTGAGTAAAAACTGCAGGAACCAGGTTGAATATAATTGTGTGAGGGCAGGTTGGGACTTGTCCTGAACTTGTCTGGGGAGACACAGTGGTTTCCAGGGAAAGTTCCTGCTGACACGACTGTTCTTAGGTCCAAAAAAGGTCTGAACAAGGAAAAGAAAGTTGTGTGGTTCCCCCAGTTTCATTGTAAAAGGCTGCGAGGGCCTCCAGACAGTAGATAAAGAGGTTCACAGGCCAGCTAGAGCCAGTCAGCCCCGAGGTCGACCGATGATGGATCCTGCTGAAGATCTCTGACAGAAAGAAAACCGGCCTCCGCTGGACTCTGCCGGACTCCTGAGCATCATCTATGGAGACTCCAGCGCTCATTTTTGAATTTCAGTCGAAGTTTTTGGTCCATATTATAAGCATGTTGTGGCCCAACTGGGGAACTTTCACCACCTCAGATCCTGATGTTTGATGTTTGATGTTTGATGGTTGAAGTCATAACTCACTTCACACCCAGTTTCAGCTTCACCTGTCCCCTCACTAGCTAACAAATAACACTGGTGACATTTTGACAGCAAATTCCATGCAGACACAGGTTTTTACTGTATGCTACTATACACTACTCACAAAAAGTTAGGGATATTTGGCTTTTGGGTGTAATTTATGGAAAATGTAAAATGTTCACGCTACAGTGATATTATATCATGAAAGTAGGGCATTTAAGTAGAAGCATACACTGGTGATTTCCTCATCTCAAACAATTTCTTGAAACAAAAGCCAACAACAGTGGTGGATATACCACAACAAAAAATGTCAGTGTCAATAACTTGTCATGTGCCCTTGAGCATCAATTACAGCTTGACAACGACGTCTCATGCTGTTCACAAGTCGACTTATTGTCTGCTGAGGCATGGCATCCCACTCTTCTTGAAGGGCGGCCCTCAGGACATTGAGGTTCTGGGGTACAGAGCTCCGAGCCTCTACACGGCCACTCAGCTGATCCCATAGGTTTTCTATGGGATTCAGGTCTGAGAAAGTGCAGGCCACTCCATCTGAGGTACCCCAGTCTCCAGCAGCCGTTCCCTAATGATACGACCTCGATGAGCTGGAGCATCAAACACCTGATGTGAATTTTGCCGTTAAACTCCTTGTTAGAGAACAGCAACTTGTGCAAAAAGTACTGAAACATTGAACAGTTGGACATGTGCATTCAAAAGTTTACAGAAGGTCACATTAAGTTCACCTGTAAAGGTTAGAATGCATTTTAGGTTCATCCTGAAATTTCACCCGAAAGCCGAATATCCCTAACTTTTTGTGAGTAGTGTATATTATTTTAATTAAATATGCTTTACGTTGCCTGTAGATTGATGTGTGCCTCCTTGGTCCTGCTGTTGTTCTCCATGTAATCTACAAGCAGGAACTCTGACGTTGGGTGGCGTTCCAGTGTAGGTCCAAATATCTTGACTTACCAGTTTTATCTGGAACGCAGCAGAAACTACAAGGAGCAAACAGAAACTACAAGTCCAAAACATGAAGGAAAACACAAGAATCCACAAGGAGAACACAAAACAAAAGTCCTGAAACCACAGAAACCACTTTGTCCCGTTCAAACGACAGAAAACGAGCGTGGAGGGAACAACTTAGCTGACATGATGTTTCTGCTCATTGTCTTTTCTACTCAATAAATACATTTTAGACGTTTAAGAGTTTTAGGAATAAGATCAAAGCAAAGCAGAAAGAGCAGTATGAATAAATGGAAGTGTAACATCCAATAAAAAATGGAAAAAATGAAAAAAAAAAAAAAAAAAAAAAAAAACTGGGCAAAATCCCATTCCTGCCCATATGAATGAAAAACTTAAAAAGAGACTAAGAGCAAAAATAGTAAAACAAATGAAACTTTTTTAAAGGGCAGCAGGTAAACTAGGTCAGTTTTTAACAAGAGGACGCTTTCAGCAGCTGGATTATTTACAGTTTTTGATTTTTATTGGCTGAAACTATTTATTATTCTAATCACAGTCACCTTTCCTTTAGTGCTGTTTTACCGCTTCTTGCTTTGCGTTTTGTCTCTTTTTTGTCACTCTTGACTGTGGAACACTTTTTTTTTTTACACTGTTTTGAAAAGTGCTGTATAAATAAAGAATACTACTAATAAAAACTTCAAGTTATTCTTTTTTTCTCACCTTCCCCTGGCTCTTTGTGCCGTACGGGACTCTGCCTTGGCAGCTCAGGCCTGCAGGCAGTTATCTAACTCCTCAGCAGAGGAAGACCTGCCAGCTTTGGCTTTTTGGTAAAAAATCGAGCCTCAGTGCCAGAAGAGCAGGTGAGAGCATGACGATACACACCAGCTGAAGTTTTGTCAGTGTTTCAAGACTTTTCCTGTCTGTCCCAGATGCCCCAGTAAACACCATCTCATCTACCTTCATACTGTGCTTTTATTTTTAAATCTGGGTCGATATTAACACCATCTGGCCAAGGACGACGGATGAAAAAGAGCCTTTGTAGCGAAATCTGGCACATTTACTCATGTGCCACATTAACGTGCACCGAGCCGCTTCAGTAAACTATTAAATAAAAGGAGAGAGGATTGTGGTGCAGCTCAGTGTTACTTGTTTTGAGAGTAAAAGCATGAAAATGGGAGCTGTGCTTTACCATTCCACCATGTTTCTACTTCTAGTAATAAGAACCAATTTCTATGGCAATGTTCTCATGCAGAGTACAAAGCACCCGACAATTAAAGTATAAAAACACACGTGTAGACAAAAAAGGACAAACATAAGACGTGCTGCACACAGGAAAAGCTGAGAAGCAGAATCCAAAAGCCAGTCAAATCCAACTGATGCCACTCCAATTTGAAGGAAAACTAGAGAAAAAAAAATAAACTGAATTTTGTTCCCACCAAGCCCAAAAGGCATTGAGAGACACAAAGCTCAGCATTCACACTAACCAACCTTAAAACCTGACAGATAAATGTGATAAATGTGTGTATTTATTTATTTATTTATTTTTAATCATAGCTGGCACAACAGGTCTGTCAGGGCTAAAACTCTTTTCCATAACTTTCCATATAGTTGTAGCGTTTTCAGTAAATATGACATTTAACATGTTTCTCCTTCCTGCTTTCTTCATGTTTTAAACTCACAGTATGACTGAAAACCATTTAAAGCAATTAGAGTATTCTGCTTTTGGTAAAATCTGATATTTCCCTCTGACTTCCTCGGAAAATTTATCCACATTCCTTGACTTTCCCTTTGTGGACTATACATCTAAATATTCCATGATATTCCAGGAATTCCAGGGCCAGAGAGAAAACACTGTCAGAGCCACTTCAGCCAATTTAAAAAAAAAAAAAAAAATCCACTCCACTGATTATTATGTGACTTATATCCTCAACAGGCAGATAGAAGACATATAATAAAACACCATGAGGCCAGATTAAACGCACACGATTAACTATTCAAATATGGTTTATTCACAGCAACCCTTTATAGTGGATGAAAATATATATGTACTGTATATCATCATTGTGCATGTTTTCCAATACAAATACAGTGACCAAAAATGTAAACGTCAGTGGAAATAAAACAGTCATGGTTAAATATTGCATCATGTCTGATACAGAGTTCAGAGCGCATGGTTTCTGATGCCGACACACACGAGGAAACAAACTCAGAGGCTCCAAACCTCCAAACAGCTGGAACGCCTCGTGTCGCTGCAGATATCAGACCGCCGCCACACGGCGCTCTCAAAGCTGCTGGCTGACGGGTTTTATCGTTTTGCAGTTTCTGATTTTCTATAATTCAAACTCCAGTGGAGATCCTGCCAGATACTGTCACAGTAAAACATGAAAAATTAATCTTCAGATACTTTCGTATCATTTTATAAACTTTCTGGCCTCCAAACCCAAAACATATAGCAACACATCCTCAGCAAAGAAAAACAAACCATGCATTTTCAAAAAACATTGAAGTTTGTTCCAGTCAACAGGTTGACTTCTCTCTCTGCCTGAGCTGTTTCCTGGAATGAGCACGAATGTGTTTCTCTGTAAAGGGATTTTCCACAGCCCGCAAACAGGCAAGAAATAAAATACAATAAAACAATAAAAATAAAACCAAATAATAAATTAAATTAAATTAAATTAAATTAAATTAAACTAAACCAAATAATAAATGAAATTAAATTAAATTAAATTAAACCAAATAATAAATAAAATAAAATAAAATAAAACAACAAAAAACAAAATAATAAATAAACAATAAATAAAATTTAATTAATTACATTTAAAAAAAAAAAAAAAAAAAAAGCTTTTTGGGTGATGACACAGTGCTGTACATTACAACATGATGTTAAATGAAGTGAGTACATTTTCAAATGTTCTGTACATCCATGTTGGAGGAATCAAACAAAAAAGCAAAAAAAAAAACAATTATCTGCTCTTCATCATCATTATTAATATTCCAAAAATATAAAGGATTCCCTCTGTAAAAGTGTTTTTATTTTATTGATGCTTCCCTTGTTTCCTTTGAAAAACACTAAACTTTGTCTTCATTTTGTGCCGTTTGTTGTTTTGTGGAAACATGGAGGTTTCTGTCGCAGCAGACTGTTTGCAAACCACACAGGATATTAATTTAAACTTATAACTACAATCATATTTTCACTGAAGTAAATGTCCAGAAGAAGAAGAGGTCAGGGTTAACATGAGCGGCCATAACCACCTCGACTGAACAGTAAAGGAAAAAATCCCCACCTTCATCGAAACTAATACGTTAAACTTACCACATACTAATTCAATGTCAGACAGAAAATAAATCAAAACAAATCAAAGAAGTGAAGTGAAGTGAAGTGAAGTGATAGCACCTTGCAGGAAGTAAACATTCAGCAGTGAACCGTGTTAAGTTTAACTTCATCCTCTGTCCCAGAAAAGAGCCTCATCCTCTTCTCTCTGTTCCATTTTTGTTTTCCACATTATCCCCTTCGGTAATTCAAGTTAGCTGCTCACGCTGGTAATCTAACAGGGGCACTGGGACACTCCCGGTGACCTTTGACCTCCTGCTCACAGTTCATCGAGCAGGAGAGGAGGGATTAAAAAAAAACAAAAAATCTGATCAGCTCCCAAAATCCCCACAGGAGCTGCAGCCAAAACACAAAACACACCAGCCTGCGTTTCCCAGCTCCTACGTTCCCAGCAGAACCTTTGGGTTCTTTACAGCAAAGCCGTGGCGCTCTAATCTCCTTACAGATGATCTTCCTGGCCTCGCCGACGCCGCTCAGGACCCCCAGAGAGCCGCCCAGGCTGTGCCCGCTGGAAACCAATCAGGGGCTGTGGGGCTGCACGGCGCAGGCTGACACACTGGCCTCACGTTAAAAAAAAATTAAATAAATAAAATAAAACTAACAAAAAAATTCAACAGTCACTATTTTTCTGTGTGATGAAGGTCTCACTTTGGAAGGAAACTCTTCATATCCACTTTGAGAAATTATTTAATATTCAAAAAAGACCGTCCTCTAAAAGGCAGTTATGTTCCCAATACAGGACTTTAGATATTATAAACCATAATTACTAGGCTTCAACTAATATAAATTCTTTGATGATATTATTAGTATATAATATTTTTCGATTGTAGTAGGAGATGGCCTGCATTTTGTGCAATACTGATACCTTTTTTTATTTTCATGCCAAAACATTGTGTCTCCTTTATGTTAGTGTTAGCTCTCTAAAGCACCGATTCATATTTTTGGACCATACAGCTGCCAAAGATAGGCGATATTTTCTGCAACTGTTTGGTGCTGCATATTTCAGTTTATATGCCACTTTTTTATGTACATTTTCAGTTTTTCTCCCAGACTTTGATTTTTTGTGAGGAAGGAAAATATGAGTAAAATAACATCCTGAACTCCAGTGGTTGAAATCAGCCATGGAAATAATTATTATTTTAATAAAAGTTGACATCATTCTCTTGGAGGTGAATAGCCAAAATGTTGTTGTTGTTATTAACCATAGAAAATGAATGGGATTTCAGTTTCTGTGGTACTACTGTGTGTTTTGTTGTGCTGTGCCTGACGGGACATGCGTGTTGAAAGTGAAGCATCTTTTATAAAAAATTGCTGAGGCGATGTTTTGTCAATTGGGACAACAAACTTATGGATATGTATATATAGCTGTGCACATTCTGAGTGAAGGACATTAAGACTGTGGGAAAGAATAACATCCCGAACTGAGTCGATACACTTTCAATTTTAAAAAAACTATATATAGTCACAGAATTTACATGATAAATCCAACGACTCATTTAGCCCTCGAGTTCAATCACAGGATCCGACGTTCACGCCACGACGCATAAACAACCAGAATAAAAAAAATCTGTCTGACAATAATCGAGATACAAGTCAAAAACGAAGTCGGTACATCTTCACCACGACACCAAAGTCTTCCTCCGCAGCCCGGCGAGGCGGAGGGGAGGGAGGAGATGAAGTGAAAACTACAACCCATACACAACACTGTTCAAAATGCACTGAGGCAATGAGTTAGTATATTAAATGAGGAAATATGATGTGAAAACAACCTGATGGGAGGCTTTTGCGGACACACCGTAGCTTGAACCTGAAATTAATAAACACTTCCTTTTTCCTATCATTTCATCCCTGCATAAAAATGACAATATTAAAGGGGAACTTGACTTCTAGGCTGGATTTCTGACAAAGCGGAGTGTTTTCATCTGTCTCAAGCAATGTAAAGGAATGCATTCGCAGTTGCATTTTTTTCATAATCTTGCAAAGCCATAACTCAAAACGTCTAAAACAGAAAAAAAGATACATATATATATTTTTTTCCTTTTCAAACAACACCCTAAAGGTTGATTGATTTGAGCGGACTTCCCCTTTAAAAGGTATTTTGATTGATTTTTCTTCACCACTCACATTAGTCTGAAAAATAAATTCTATATTTGCACTGCAGTTATTGGAAAAGTAGCATGCTAGCATTGCAGGTCATTCTCATTGTCAAGTCAATGGAAACATGCTTCCATTGGTTTCCACTGGTTTCCATTGGCTTCCATTGGCTTCCATTGGCTTCCACTGGTTTCAGTGTTTCCCGTTCACAGTTCACTTTCTGGAATACAGACTGAGAAGATTATTTGCACCATTGACAATAAAGCTAGAAAATTTACTCACTGAAAATACTCATTTTTACTAATAAATCTTGTCTTTCTATAATTCTTTTTTTTTTACCATGCCACCTACCAAGCAGGAAATAGAATCTGTAGCTCCAAAATACTCAAATATCAAAAATATTCCACCGTTTGGTCCTTCCAGTTATCTCACTGATTCAAACACCTCGATAAAGTTATAAATATGTGCAGCTGCCTTCGTGATAGAGCTCAAAAACAAAACTGTGAGGAAATATCAACAGCAAAAGTAAAGCACAGCAATGTGACTGGAGACTTTCATGCTCAGAAATAAAATACATTCAAATAGGATTCATAGATCAGCAAGAGTGAACTTTGTTTGTTTCTTTCTTTCTTTTTAAGAAAAAGCTTAGAAAGAGTTCTTGTCTCTGTTGTTGGTGAGTATTTGCTGTCCAGCTCACACGGAGCCAAAGCAAAAAACCATTTGACATTTTTAACAAGTGTAGACTGGAAAAACAAAACAAAACAAAGCAAAAAAAAAAAACCTGTGAGCTGTATCGCTGCTGCCAAAAAACATAAAACATCTGCGGTTTTATCAGGAAGGAAGGATGGAGAAGATATTTGCCTCATTATTGCCCACGGCATGATTTGAGCAGGGTTTAAGAAGCCCAGACTCAAAAGTTAAACCGTTTCTGGAATTATTTTACATTTGTTGAGTATCGTGAAATCCAGTAAAATCTAGCGCTGAAACAATTATTTGAATGAGAATTGGGATCTTGGTGTCCCGGGACCCCCAGTCCTCAAGGAGTCCTTGAGGGGATTCCAGGGGGTTCCCAGAAAAAAAGGGTAATATTTTATTTTCACTATTATTTCATTGAGTAAATGTTAGCCCAATGAGAGAATGTATAAGAATGACACAGCACAGACAGTTATGAAGTAATAACTAAATCTCATCAGAAGGGGATCCCTGAGACTGCAGCTTATCAAACAGGGGTCCACAGCCTGGCGTGCATCAAACTCAATTAAATGAAAATCATCGTTGTGGTTGTAGCCCTTCGGAATTCACTGTTGTCCTTTCTCTTTTTCCTCTCCTTGTGAAACGAATAAAGCAAAAACACCCAGACAGTTATCATAAAAAAACTCTTCCTCTTTAAATTTCACGACTTTATCCATTTTTCGTGCCAGGAGAAAGAGCGAAACGCCGTTTTTAGAGGACAAGGGAGAAGATGAGGACATTGCACACCACAAATTACAATTTCAGTTACTCAAAGTTTAGTTTTGAAGTTCACTAAAAAAAAATTTTAAATCACCGTCAGTCTCTGCTTGTGTTACAAATTACTGGACGTCCTCAGGAATGTCAGGAATGTGAACAGAGCTTTAGTGTTTTGATCCAAGTGAGAAAAACTCAGGTTTTGTTTCTCAGCAGCAGTGATACACTCTCACAGACGGAGAAGAAACAAGACAACGTGGTTCAGGTCGTCTCGTTATTTCATGTGAGCGAGCCATAACCCGCCATTTCTGTTTGGTTACCCGCTGTCCAATAAGGAGACAGCGGTGACGGGATAGGACGAGGGGTTTCAACAGGGTTAGGGTTAGGGTTAGGGATATCGACTGTTTGTGTAACGCTGAGGTAACGAGACGACGCCGTTCAGGTTGTCTTGTTACTTCTACTAACAAACTGACGAGAACGACACCTGTCCCACTACTGCGTCCTGTCATCTGCCCTCCAATAAGGAAACACGGTGCTGGGAGGCGGGGAGGAGAGGGGGAGGGGCGGTGTTGTGTTTCAAGATGGCCGACAGGGCTGGGCGATCTGCCTCTACCTCAGCCGGGCGGAGAAGCAGCGCATGTACTCCGTCATCCAGCGGTCGTCCACCACCGTCAGCTCCGAGTGCTTCAGCTTCTCCAGGTCGGCCGAGCGCGCTCTCCGCCGGTCCAGGTTGGAGCTCCGCTTGTCCGCCTCCCGCCGGGTCTGGGCGCCGGCGTCCGCTCCGTGGCTCTGAGTGGGAAACCAAAACAGGTCAGCGAGAGAGGAACCTAGTCTTCCGAAAGGCACACCGGCGTTTTATTATTGATGCTCACCAGGAAGGGGGAGGGGGGGCAGTGTTGAATGACATGGTTTCACTTCTCTGGTGGCCCACAAGCGAAGTGAAGCTAATAAGCTAATCAGCTAAAGGACTCCGGTAATCTGCTTTTGCATTTTACATTTACCTTGATCCTAATGAGGCTGACTGACAGTGAGCTCTAGGAAAAGCTGGAAGGGTTTGATTCCAATTCCTTTAATCAACTGCTTTCAGTCACCAGTCTATTTTAACTGGCAGTTTCAGATCACTGTTAGTTAAAGGATCACGACTGGATTTGATCCTGATTGGCTCCCTTCACTTCACCATTACGGACACAGTTCCAGTCGGTTTGCAGAATGCAGCATTTGAAGTGACATGCATCGCAGGGAAGCTTCCTCTCATTTCATGCAGAGGACCTGGTGACGCCAGCCAATCAGGGCCCAGAACTGTGACTGGATACCATCAACTAAAACACACAGATGTTGTTTTCCGAGCTGTTTGAACCACCTCTGTGCAACACACTAATATTTCTGTTTGGTCATTGTACATCCTTCTCAAAGTGAATCTTCTGGCTTCCCTTCCTCTCTTGATGACCAAGTGACAGACCCTCAATGTGAATTTCCAGGATCTTTAGTGGATTCTGTGCCACATGCCTCATGGGAGACACATAAAAACACACAAGAATACAATCTATTCGATGTGATGCTGCAGCCATAAAACAACAGCATCTTGGGTTTGAATATTTCACTCAATATAAGTGTGTTGGAGCTTCAGTGAAGCATTGCAACCAGTAGATACAGAATATGGATGGGACACTGTTGTACAAAACGGAAAAAATGTTTTTTTCTATGTTTGCAGCTACTTAGGTGGGAGTCTGAGGGAAAATCTGAGTTCAAAGTGTAAATTGTCCCGAGCACAACGTACAAACCCCGCACTCACCTCCTGTGTGTTCCTCCTGACCTCCGTCTGTCTCTCGGTCCAGTCGTGTCGGCCGGACGGTTGCCGGTTCTCCTTCTCCTTGGTGCTGACCGGCGGCTGGCTCTTGGCTCTCGAAGGCTTGCGGACCGGGGCCGGCTGATCGTCATGGGAACTGTCTCGGTGTCCTGGCTCGGAGCGAGGGGTGCGGTGGCGGTGACGACGCTTTGGTTCAGGTTTTGCCGGTTCCTCGTCAGATGAAGCCCTGTCCGCCGGTCCATCGTCTGTTGCTGCATCATCCGACGGTCCGCTGTTGTTTGGGGCCTCCTTCGCTGAGCCCTGATCGGCTTCGGTCACACCGTTTTCTAAAACTGCTCCTTCTGGACGATACAGAGGCAGTGAGACATGTTGGGAAAAAGGGAGAAAACACTGCAGTTAAGTTTAGCTGGTGCAACGTGACCGAACATATGCAATTTGGTGGACGTTTTTATCCAAGGTACCTCAGATTGTGATCTTTTTTTTTACTTTTTTATCTGATGCACCTGCACCTCTTTGATTGCCCGTGCTTTGGGTGCAGTACACACACTTCTACAAAGTCTGTCTCACATTTCAGGTATACCCTGAAATGGGAACTAGGCCTATCTTCTATACAGAGCTGGTGAATGACATGATTAACCTCTCGGTGCTCTATTTTCCCTGAGGAGAACGTCACACACCCACATCATCTGCTTTCTAATGGACTCATCTTCGTCTTCAGGAGCTATCAGAGCAGTCGCTAAGCTTATCTGGTCAATTTTCAACAACATTATCTCCTCTGTTTCTTCTGATCACCATGCATTTAATTGCATAGTGATTATGGAGTTTTGTATGGAAGAGCAAAGAGAATGCTTGCATACTTATAGCCATTGTTTTCTCTGTTACAATTAAGGCATTTTCATTTGAACAGGAGAAAAAAGTGTCCCATCTGATCAGGACCCATCAGCTTCAACAGTGTCTTCAGAAACATTTTTAGCTTGGCTGTCTCCTGGGAGAGCAGAGCTTCTAATGTTGGCAGCATTATAGCGATACTAACAAAGGAGCACCAATAAAACTGGAACTTATTGTGCAATGCTATAAAAACCATCAGCCGTGATGACCGGCGGCACCAAAAGTGGAGTCCGGGGACCTCAATAGGGCCCTCGAGATGGTGCTCAGCAAAAACAAGAGCATCTTTTCGGTTGTTTGTCTAGAAGTCAGCAGGATACACAGTAAGCACAACTGTAAGTCTTAGGTGTTGCTGTCCAAACTACAGAGCAGACAGTTACATACACATGACTACAAAAGCCTTTTTCGCTCAGGTTCTTTCAGTGTGATCAAAGCAGACATTTCATTAATATTCATTAGTGCTGAGACCATTCATCAATTATTCATGTAGTCGATCAACAGCAAATTAGTCTGCTATAATTCTGATTATCGATTATTGTACTCATTTATCAAGTAAAAATGCCAATCACTGCCTGATTCCAGCTTCACTAAGATGCCAAGATTGCCTTCCTTTTCTCGGTTTATATCGTTATAAAATTAATACCCTGGGTTTTTCTAGCTGCTGGTCAGACAAACGAAGCAATGTGAAAACGTCACTTTGGGCTCTGATTGCTTCCCACGACCATTATTTTGACATTTTAGTGGCTACATGATTGAAATCATCACAAATAAAAATAAAAAGCTGGATTAGTCAGCCAAGAAACTGCTAATTATGTGCAGCTCCCTTCTTAGTTCAGGTTCTTGTTGATGCAGGCAGATCAAATAAGGGGGTGCCGGTTTATCATGTTTCCATTTGGGTAAGGGTTAGTTTGCTCACCTGTGGGCGGAGCAGCATCGACGACCTGCGCTTCCCCGGCTTCCACCTCCGTTTCTACGTCCTCAGACGAAGGTTTCAGCTCGGGGTTGGACTTGAACTCCCATAGCTTATGCCGCACGCCGTCCAAAGACGTCGACGGCCGGACAGACAGAGGCGCGATTTTGTTCCTGCTTATCCTCGGCGTGGACCATCCGCTGGACTCGGAGCCGTTGTCCCAGCCCTCCCAGAACCAGGGCTTGTGGGAATGCTCCATCACCCGCCGGGTCAGCCGATATTTCAGCGAGTCCTCGTAGCACTTGGAAAACGTCTCCCATTTGGGGTCCCTGAATTTCTTCATGTACTCCGTCCGGATTTTCTTGGTCACCATGGCTCTCGTTATGGCTCGTCTCCAGTCCTAATCAGCTGGGAAAGAAGAAGAGAGAGAAAAAGCAACAATGAAAATGCTTCCACACTCTGCCTTATGGTTCATAAATTATTTTTATGTTCTTGAGTCTGTGCTATAGGCATTATGGGTCCTTGAGGCAAAATGTTTAGCACATCCACTTACACACCTGCACAAAGACCCACATACCTGCCATCAAAGCTACAGTGACTGAAACTGACAAGAATATGGAACAGGCATGAGAGTGACTTGCAACTGGTCTTCACTTCAATCATCCCTCAACAATTTTGATTATTGCACCTTTAAAGGTATAGTTTGTAATCTTATGTTGCTCAGTGCTGCCCCCTGTGGCCAGGAGCTGCAGTGAATACTGATCTTCAAGTGGAAATGCTAATACTTGATCCTGATCTATTTCATAATCTGTTTATTTTTTTGACACACCTTTGAGTCATTATAACACCTGCATGTTCACACCAAACTGGTGGTGATGTAACACAGCCAGACTGGATGAAAATTAATGCTTTTTTTTTTTTCCTGTAATCAAAATTATACAATTCTGAGTAGATTTTTTTTTTTTTGATGGTGAATTAAACGAGGTTTGGACTGAGGCCAACTGAATGGGACTCTGCTATCAAAAATGTAAGGTTTATTATGGCTCCTTCTATGGGCCAATCAGTGCCATTGTTTGTGTCCAGGTTACAAATCACCGGCACTACCAACATGCTCAATCTTATAATCTTTACCAATCTGTGTGTAAAAGCACTGAACACATAATCTGAATAACAACAACAGCAGAAATCCATTACTGATTTTTTCATATTTCATCCAGTAAATTTACATGGTGTTTCTGCAGCAGACTCACAGGACCACCTGCAGCTTTCAGTGACGTCATGTCAGGTGAGCGCTACCTGTCTGCAGAGGAGATGGCTCACCGGTTTACACACACACACACACACACACACACACACACACACACACACACACACACACACACATACACACACAGAGAGAGAGGATCGGGGCTTACAGCCTTCAGCTGACCGCTAATACTTAAACTACTCCACATACACACCCGACTCATCTACACCGCTGTAACGAGTTTAATTGTATTTTTTTTTATTCTTTAAGTAAAATACCCGTAAAATTCCGTGATTGGTCTAATAAAGAAAAATATTAATTATTCATTTATGTGACATCAGAGCTACATCAGAGCTGTTGGTCCGAGAGAACAGCCAGAGGAGCGTTTTATTAGGCTACTGTTATTATTATCATTATTAATATAAGACTAAAGTAATTAATTGATTTATGTGCTTTCTTTATGTTTTTGACGCGCAAATTCTGGGCTTTCCTGCTCTGATGGCTTGTAATTCCTTCAGTAATGCCGCTGCAACGTCGCCTCATGATTTTCAGCCACACGACAGAATAATAAAGCCATGTTTTTTAATATGCAAATTTGTTAATATGACGGGTTAATGATAGGATAATGTGAGCATTAAAATAGTTGCAGTGGTGTGATGTGGAGCTGCAGGCTGGCCGTCGCTCCCTCACCTGGCCGCTCCGTTAAGCCCCGTTTGTAAACATGATTAGTGCAGGATTATTCTCATATACGCTGACATGATGACGAGTCTCGGTAACGTTTGAATTTACTCACCCAGACTTCATTACAAGCAAATTAGCGGATTATCAACAGATGAATTTCATCCCAGTCTCGCTCCGAGTCGCTGCTGTCAGTCGACGCGCATCGCTTCTCCCCTGACAGGGAGGGATGGATGCCTCCGCCGCGCCAACACCAGCAAAACCAAACAAAGTAGTTCCTGTCGGGACTTTCACAACAAACTCCCCGCACATAAAGTCACGTAAACCCAAGAAAACACAACACTCGGATGAATCATTGAGTGAACGTGAAAGAGTTTAAATTTTTATCTCAGAAATTTAGGCGATATCTCGAGCTACAAAGATTAGTCGAATAATTGATTAGTGGCGAAATTTAAATTAATTACCAGATAACCGGTTAATCTTTTTGAGTCGTTTGAGGGAAGAAAATTTCCAGCTTCTCCAATGTGACTATTTTCTGGATTTTTTTAGGTTTTTTTTTTATGACAGTAAACTTTAATATGTTTGAGTTTTGGATAAAAACTAGACATCTGGAGATATCACCTTGGGCTGTTGGAAATTGTGATCAGCATTTTCACCGATTTCTGAATTTTTATGGACCAAACAACTAATTGATCAGTCGAGAAAACAGTCAACAGTTTAATCAATCAATCAATCAATCAATAATAATAATAATAATAATAATAATAAAGTTGTCAGTTGCAGCTCTAGTGATATCAGGTAGGAACATTCTGGTACTGAATTTATACCAGAGACAATAAAACTTTACATTTGTAACACTGGCAATAATTATAATATAAATCATTTCAATGACATGCATTTACTTTTCCTGCATTCTGCACAAATATGGAAACAGTCGACTGTTAATGTACTTGATACCGTCCTGTTTTTGTCACATGATCTGTGTGTTCTCATGTTTTTAATGCCTGACTGGACTTTTACCTTGGCCTTCAACTCACTCCATGTGGAAGAAGTACAAGATGTAACCTTTTATTTTGGAGGCAAAATTATGCAGTTTCCGGTTCCATCCTGGGTAACATTATTTTGCTTGACGCAGCAGAATCCGAGTGAAATGTTTTCCGTGAAGATGCTGAGACCACACTGCGCATGCTCACTCTGCATCCCTGTGGGAAACAAAAAGCAAAAACAAAACAAAACAAAACATAAAACAAAAAAACAGTAAAGGTGTAAATACAAATGACCTTCTGAGCTCCAGTTCTCTTGATGTAATTCAAAAACAATGTTAGATCATAAAAATGTGGATTTGGACTAATCCCACTGATCTAAAATAAAGAGAATATGACAGATCAGTGAGCACTCCTTACAGTACTTGTGCAAAACTGTTTACTGCCTGCTCTCAGGACAAACTGCTCAACTAAACCTGTGATTTTCAAAGTAAAGGTCCTGAACTCCTTGTGGGTGTGGGAAGGCCACAGCAAGGCTTTCTGTACCCAATAACAGAGGATAGAACTCTTCAAATCATGCATGTAGGCAAAATTTTTATATCCATCAGGCCGCCTGACTTTAAAAAAAAAAAAAAAAAAAAAAAAAAGATACATGGTTTAATCCACCTTTATCCCTTTTCTACTGTGCTTCACTGGTTTCTATCCTATCATGTCTTTTTTTCTCATTTTTGTTGTTCCTTATAGATGGTGGTATCTTCATGGTATTGTTGTTTTTTCATTGTACTCTTAAGCACCTTGTGTTGCAGTTTTGCATGAGCGATACTACATCAATAAACTGTAATTTGGTTTGATTTGATTTGATTTGATTTGATGCCCTGAAACAGTGAGAAATGCCGGGAGAATGGTAAGAGTCGGCTTAGATATATAATAATATTCATAGACAATTTTTTCAACTCATGAGCAGCCAAAGTGCAGCTGCCTAAAAACAACCAGGATCAAGTCTCATATGTCACGTTTTTGATTCATCATATGCGTAAAGTCAAGACAATGACAATAACACTTGTGCAAGATATACCTACAAATACAGACACAATGCCAACATTTTTTTCAGAAAGTGCACCAGAGGCAGTGGGGCAGGTTGTAGGGGTACAATGTTAATCAATAGTAAGATAATCATGTGATATGAATATAGTACGTGTAGGTACATAGATAGATATATAGATAGATAGATAGATAGATACTTTATTCATCCCGCAGGAAATTCACAGTTTTTCAGCAGTATCCACAGATTACAGATTAAATGTATAAAAAGGTGTTGTATAAAAATATAAACATAATATAAATACAATATACACATGTAATATAGGCATAACATATAGACATCTGGACAGGATGTGTTGTCATACTCTACAGAGACGCTCTGATCAATTGATTGGTATATTGATTACAGATTTGTAGCCTGTCAAGGACCTGCCATGAATGGACTATAGTGCCTCATGGAAACAGCATGTGGTGAAACCAGATTCCAGAGAAATGTACATGTAGCTATATGTTCAACAAATAACCATGCATTTTATTGACTTGCTCAGGTTGAATATAAGAGTAATGTACTTTTCAATATTTGATGCGTCTCAGGACAACAAATCCCTACATGTTGATCCATGTGTCATCCTGTTTACTGATTAACGTTAAAGTTTGTGTTTGTAATTACTTCAGCTGGATGAAAAGCATATTTATTATTATTGCTGTTATTTAAATTGCTAATTTTAACATTGTAGCATTGAAACCGCAGCTGTATCTTCAGCAAAACTGAAGTGGTTGCTCATCAAGAACTAAAAAGGCTGCAACGCCTCACTGAGAGAGTTGGGAGATGTAAACTCATTTAATTGTTTCTGTTTGTGCAGTTTTTCCTGACTGAAGTGAGTCTGGTAAAAGTCTCATACAGCCTCTTTAATGTTAACCGTGCAGGCAGTTTGGTCATCATCATAACAGCTCCACCTCTCTTCACTCTGCTTTGTTTCACACTGGGACTTCTTGGCCCGGTGAAGCCTGGTGTTATTTGTCCCAAATCCCTGGATAACATTTTATTTATTTTTTGAGAGGATAATGTTATTATCCTGGCCAGGAGGAGAGAAGCCAGCCAAAGGAGGATGATTATTAACATTAGAGGACCTGAGTCATGACTTGGCATGACGCTCGGCGAAGCTGATGGGTTTATTGCAGCACTTGAACTTGACCTCAGTGTTTGTCTTGGAGCAAAACCCTACAAACAGCAGGAGGCTTTAAGTGCCTCGTAAAGTTTATTATGACTGCACTACAAACCAAAGAACATGGTTTTACCTCTCTAATGGGTCTGGCTAGTGTACTATTCCTAGATATGTCTGCATTTCTGCACCTTTTTTTGTATCAAAACTTTAACAGCGCTGAGCATTTCCCTCAGATTTAGATTGTTTTGAAGACTTTTTAAGATGGAAAAATTTTCGAAACAGTATTTAGACCGTCATGGGACGCTAAAACCAAAGACTGATGAATTTTTCTTGTTGCAGCTTTCAGGCAGAATACATTGGTACCTTCACATGAAAAAATAATTAATAAAAAACAATAGAGAGCCAATAAAGGAGGAAATAAAACATGCGAAGAAAAACAAATGTCATGTGAGATTCTCCAAACTGTTTTTCTGTGTCTGTGGTCAGGAAGATATTCAACACCGATATCTCATATTTAATATAAAGGTGAACTCATATCAGTCTTCCTCTAGATTGGAGGAACAATTTTTTTCAGTTTCAAGCTCTTCTACTGCTTTTTAGACACACTGATCAGCATTCAGAAATAAGAGAAAGCAGCCATACGTGAAAATAAACAGTTTTTATTTGCTTTGTTGTCTTGTTCCTGTTTTGGTCTTTTCTGGTTTTTTGTTTGTTTTTTTTTTAGTTGGTCCGAGTTGGAGTGTGTTTTGTGCCTCGAAGCCAACAGCGGAAAAGCAGAGCGCTGTGGAGTCTCTCTGCCCAAAGCAGACTAACACACAAAACCTTTCTCTCTCTCACACACACACGCACACACACACACATATGAAAAAAAGCAATAAATAACATATGTACAGGTTCCACATTCACATGTTGCCGGTGCGCTCTGCATGCATCCAGCTGTGCTGCAGAGTTCACGTTCGCAGCCAACACACCGGGTCTGTGGCCGCAGTGCGAGAGCGTCCCGGGACGGCGGGCGGCGGGGTGTTTGCGTCTTTGCGTCGCGTCCTGAGCCGGGCGGAGGCGCTGCGTTTTAGAAGCACTTGCGGTGCACGATGCTGGGACCGGCCTCGTCGTACTCCTGCTTGCTGATCCACATCTGCTGGAAGGTGGACAGAGAGGCCAGGATGGAGCCGCCGATCCAGACGGAGTATTTACGCTCAGGAGGGGCGATGATCTGCAGAAGAGAGGGAAACGCTCATTACATTATCAGTTAAAGGTAAGATTTCTCCTGCCCTACAGCACAACATGCACCACAGTATATCTGCACGGGGTTGACATGATAACTCAATAATTACTTAATTAGCTGCTGAGATTTCTGACTTTCAAACTGACCTTTCAATCAAAATCCATAAACAGTACGATCACAGGGCACTTTCAAATTGCTGTTACACCTAAAGAAGTCATTTCTACTTTAAGAAAAATATATTTCCTGACCCTTTAAACGCACCCAAAACTCATAGTTATGGCTAAAAATGTCTATTGCATTTCCTACAATATTGTATATTTCTATAATAGAGAACAGGTGATCTGACAGATCTGAATTTGTTTCATTATGATGTAGGAAATCCAATTATTTTGCACACAAGCTAAGGTGTTTGTCGTGTTTTAAAAGACAGAAGGTACATTAAAGGTGCTCTATGCATAATAACCCAGTGTCGACTGAAATGAGGACTGTTTAGACTCAAAACTGTGGAATAATCTGTTGGTGAATCTGTTCAATTAGGACCAAACAGACTCAAGGGTCAAATTAGGTGTCAAAACAGTCGTCACTTCATTCGACTGTCGGCGCACACTGCGGTACCTTGATCTTCATGGTGCTGGGGGCCAGGGCGGTGATCTCCTTCTGCATGCGGTCAGCGATACCGGGGTACATGGTGGTGCCGCCGGACAGGACGTTGTTGGCGTACAGGTCCTTACGGATGTCGATGTCGCACTTCATGATGCTGTTGTAGGCGGTTTCATGGATGCCAGCCGACTCCATACCTGTTCGGATTTATGAGCATGAAGTTCAGTCTGCAGGCACCCCTCACAAACCAATACTATAACAACCCTACAACATTCATATTGTAACATAGCCACACAATATCCCTACAATATGCCTTCTCATTTGCAATATTCTCTTAGTTTGTTCATTTTGTTTGTTCAAAACTTTCAATGAAAAGAGATTTACTCTAGAAATAGTTTTCTTGTTAATTTTTTGCATAGTGATTTTCAAGTTTAAAGATATTGATTATCAGCACAAAATATCATATATCAGCAGTTTCAGTTTAAAAAATATCTTAAATGGTATATGTCTTAAACTATATCGGTCAACCACTATTCCGTTGAGAGACTTGTAGTTTTGCCGTGTTGTAGTTTTGCCGTGTTATTAGTTAATTTTTATAAATTATTGACGGCTTTTTAAAAAGGGCTATATGAGCGGACCAAAAAGTGAAAGTCCTGGGAACGTACCGATGAAGGATGGCTGGAAAAGCGTCTCTGGGCAACGGAAACGCTCGTTGCCGATGGTGATGACCTGACCGTCGGGCAGCTCGTAGCTCTTCTCCAGGGAGGAGGAGGAGGCGGCGGTGGCCATCTCGTTCTCAAAGTCCAGAGCCACGTAGCACAGCTTCTCCTTGATGTCGCGCACGATCTCACGCTCGGCTAAAACGAGACATTTCCATCAGCACACGTGTGTAAAAAAAAAAAACTAAAGACTACCGGGACAAAACCGAGAACATGTGGTTTTTCTGCGTGGATGCTGAGTGCTTACCGGTTGTGACAAAGGAATAGCCGCGCTCGGTCAGGATCTTCATGAGGTAGTCGGTGAGGTCACGACCAGCCAGATCCAGACGCATGATGGCGTGGGGCAGGGCGTAACCCTCGTAGATGGGGACGTTGTGGGTCACACCATCACCTGAGTCCAGCACGATACCTGAGAGAAGACATCCATGTTTAAACCTGAGACACATCAAACAAGTGTAAAACTGCAGCGAGTGTTTACTGATGGGGTGGAGGAAAAAAATCGATTCAATCGAGCATTGCAAATCTTTTTTGTGACTTTTAATCATGTTTTTTATTGCTTAATCAATTTGAAGTAAAGATTTTGATTTTATCATATGAAACTCAACGATGCTAGGTTGTTGGTAAGCGGACTAAATGTTATTCCAAATTTCTGCTAAATTTTGGCGAGGGAAAACCTAGCATGGCCATTTCCAGCAGGGTCCCATGACCTCTGACCTCCAGATGTGTGAATGAAAATGGGTTCTCTGGGCAGCCACGGCTCTCCCCTTTGCAGACACGCCCACCTTCTGCTAATCCCATGCAGTTTGGGCCCCAAAGCCTGCAGTCCACATGTGTTCTTGTGGCCTGTTGTAAAATGGTGTGTGTGTGCAGACTGGGGCCTAAACAGTCTTGGAGCTGCATCAGTTGGCTTTGATTGGAAAGCTGAGACTCTTGTGGATTCAATGAGCCACATTTGATTCCTGTGTGATGATGTTGGCCCCCATAGCAGCCATTTCACTGCAGGCACAGCATTTGTTTGGAACTTGACATCACTTAAAACATAAAATGACCTATAGTGACCTCTAGGAGAATCACAGCCTCATGAAACTTTATATCCACAAACTAGAGGAGAATTCAAAAAATAAAAATCGCAATGAATTGTACTATCAAATTGCAATACTTGTAAAATCGCAATACACATCAAATCGACACCCAAGTATCATGACAGTATCAAATCTGGAGATAAACAGCCCAACTTACCGGTGGTACGGCCGGAGGCGTAGAGGGACAGCACGGCCTGGATGGCCACGTACATGGCGGGGACGTTGAAAGTCTCGAACATGATCTGGGTCATCTTCTCCCTGTTGGCCTTGGGGTTGAGGGGGGCCTCGGTCAGCAGGGTGGGGTGCTCCTCAGGGGCCACGCGCAGCTCGTTGTAGAAGGTGTGGTGCCAGATCTTCTCCATGTCGTCCCAGTTGGTGATGATGCCGTGCTCGATGGGGTACTTCAGGGTCAGGATGCCCCTCTTGCTCTGGGCCTCGTCGCCCACGTAGGAGTCCTTCTGTCCCATACCGACCATCACACCCTGGACGGGACAAAAGAAAACAAAAGGATTTAACAAATGATGGCAGACAACTCATCAGTCTCCTCTCCTGGCATGAAACTATACTCTGAAAGGAAAATCAAAACCCTGCTTGAGGCTTCTACAACAGCTGTGCATCTCATAAATGACTATTTAAACTAGCTGCCCACGTTCCAGTTGTCCAGCTTCTAAGTTCAACATCTAATTGTTATGTTGATAATGATGATGGTGCAGAATCATTTTTCTAGCGTTAATAGGTGTATGCAATTCTTGTCTTCTCACCATTTTACACACAGAAATACACAGAGCCACCTGAGGGAAGTCTTCTTACATTTACACAACATTCAAATACCGCTGTAACTAATGATTTTCATTGTGGACAAATCTATCAATTATTTATTTATTTTTTTTATGAATCAGTTCATTGTTTAGACTACAAAGTGGCAAAAATCAGCACAAAGTCTCATGGGGAAAAAGATGTATTAAAGTGAGGTATTCATTTTTTGATAATATGAATGGAGACAAGGAAGACAGTCTTAGCATCTTAGTGAAGCTGGAGTCAGCAAATGTTTGGCATTTTGACTTGACAAATGACTAAAATGTTTCATCAATTAAAAAATGAAACTGTAGGGAATTTTGAGCATTTTACGTTTCTGTTTTATCCTCTTAATGAGAGCAACAGTAGAAACATCATCATCTAAGAGAATAAAGGCTTTTTCCCAATCACCTCTCTGGTGCACTATCACTAAGTGGCTCTGTGGTTGTGATCATCCATACCTGGTGACGGGGGCGGCCGACAATGGAGGGGAACACGGCCCTGGGGGCGTCGTCTCCGGCAAAGCCAGCCTTCACCAGGCCGGAGCCGTTGTCGCACACCAGAGCGGTGGTCTCATCGTCGTCACACATCTCTGCTGATTCTGGAGAGAAAGAGAGAGAGAGAGAGAGAGAGAGAGAGAGAGAGAGAGAGAGAGAGAGAGAGAGAGATGGACAGAGTTAGATTTCCACACAGCAGAGGGCCTCATTAGCAGTGCCCCATGCATACACTGCAAACAAACAAAAGCTGCATCCATCTAAACTGGTCATTTCATAAAATCTGCTTTCATGATCTGATTTCAGAGAAACACAAATCTGCCAATGGGATGAGATGATCGGTTCACTTCTGCGTTTGTTCATTTCACCAGTGGCTAATTTGTTTGCAGTGCTGTTTCACCCACTTGGATAATTTTCTGGAAACAAATCAATAAGGTATCAAGAAAATGTCACCTATCCTGAGTTAAAAAAATAAATAAATAAATAAAACAACTCTTGAACATAATTATCATTAGAAACAAGTGAAACTACCACATCCTAATGGCAGATTTTTCACATTTGAAGAAAAACAACACTTGTATATTTCAATCTAATCGTTATTTTGTTTTACAGTTTGGTGCACAGCACACACAGAGTAACAGAGAAACACTTTATCTGCCACATCTACAAACTGGCTCCACATAATCTTCATAAAATTGCATAGTTGGCCGTGCGTTATGATAGGGCTTACAAGAAAACCTTTGCTTTGACCTGCCCATCACTGTAAGTAGGTTAGTTTGTCAACAGCAAGGCTACTTTAGGCATCAGATACAGTACTGCCTTTCCATCACTGACACACCCTCTCTCTCTCCCGTTACACTGAGTGTGTTATAATGTATGCACACATTTTTTTTTTTTTTTTTTTTGTATTTCTGCATTAATATATTTTGTTTGCGTTTAATACTTTTTGAAAAGATTTATATATCTCTCTTCTAGTGTTGATGGATATCAGTGTGTAGTCTACTGTTGTCTCTGTGTAATGTCTGGACGACCTGCTGCTGGAACACAAGAATTTCCCAATTTGTAATCAATACAGTATATCTACCTATCTGTCTATCTATCTAATAAACGTATGTACAGTATCCTGACCGTGGAGAGTTAAAGTAAATCATTTGAACAGAGTTTTTTCCAGGGCCTGTCCGGGCTCTCTGCCATCAATAAGCAAACATTTATGACACTTCAGGTTAGTTATCATAAGCCCGGGTCTGGCGGCCGGACAAGCGGCTTCCAGCTGCCACAACAATCCGCCAACAGCAGCTTAAATGCGGCTGCCGGTGAGGTTCAGCAGCCGCCGGAGGTTCCCTGCCAACTCCCATCACTTTCCCAGTCACTCCTGATTATCTCCGGCCTGTTTCACCGGCTAGCCTCCCCCTTCCCTCCGGCCACCCAGTCCGCCCCGCCGCCCTGCGCTCCGCTCCGCCGCTTACCTCTGCTTGTCCCCGGGGTTCAGCACCGAAACTCTCACCGCTGCTCGGTTCCAGCTGCCGGTGACAGCGACCGCCGGGGTCCTTATATATGCTACACCGTCCATACCACCGGGCATTTTTTCTGCGTCCCGCACAGCCGTCAGGAATGTCGGGGTATTCGGGAGGAATTCTCCAGACCCTCCGTCCATATTTGGTTGTGGCACGGGAGCGCCGGAGGGGCTCGCGCTCCGCGGCGGGTCCTTATATGGACAGGAAGCCCCCGGAGCCGCGGCGGAGCGCTCGAGCCCGTGTATGGAGCGAGACGCCCCGGCTGTAATCCGCCGCGCGCCTGGCCTCCAGGCAGCCGCAGCAGGAGGAGGAGAGTACCACACACACACACACACACACACACACACACACACACACACACAGTATAGACTATACTGTAGGCTACACGCCCTGACACAGTTTCTTGTTATTACCGCGATGCCTGGAATGAAACCACACTTTTCCCTCTCCCGACTTTCATTAACTTTTCATTAACAGCCTATAATAACATTAAAAATCTAATTAGCTTCAGTAATAGCCCATTAACAGTAACCATTAGATTATTTTTCCTGCTGTAAGTGATATTATGTTGGAAAATCAGCTTGTTTTAATAAAACAGCAAGTCAAGCAGACTTAGATTGTGCTTTTTGCCCCCAAATCAAACCTTGCGGTATTTATTAATTTAGTTGGATCCTCATTAGTCACTACCAAGGTAGCAGCTACTCTCCCTGGGGTCCACACAAATTAAACATTGCATCATAATGAAAAAAGTATGTTGTCTGTATGCTTTTCCATTCAGTTTTCTGCTTGTCTCAACAAAAGTGAACAAAACTACCCTTTTCTGTCAGATTACAAGAACTGAAAAAAACACTAGTGGTTTAATTAAAGAGTACAGTAGATTTAGCCTGTATTTTCCTCAT
This sequence comes from Myripristis murdjan, assembly GCF_902150065.1. Taxonomy (NCBI): domain Eukaryota; kingdom Metazoa; phylum Chordata; class Actinopteri; order Holocentriformes; family Holocentridae; genus Myripristis; species Myripristis murdjan. The sequence continues at coordinate 5,485,901 of NC_043980.1, read as the reverse complement.
CAGTACTTATAAACTGGTCTATATCCCATTCAATAAATTCCTGGGAGTGGAGAAAAAAATAGCCTATGTGATGACTAAGAATATATTATTCAGTCATCCTAATTCATCCTAATTCAGAATATCCAAACGGAATAGGGCTGTTTTCATGATGGTGGAGGTCACATGACTGCTGGGTTGGCGCTCACTCCGTAAGCATGCACAGGTGTGTAAAGTCGTTTTATTCCAGTTTATTAGATGTTACAAGTCATGTTTATTTTGCCATAGCAGCCTCAGCTGTCATGTTGTCTCACAAGTTCACTTTGACGTTTTGATTGTTAAAGTAGGGCTGTGTTGATCGATTCAGTTATTTAGTAATTTCTATATTCAAGATATATGAAAGATTGTTGAGTTGGATAACTTTTCTTTGTTGTAGAAAATGCCAGCACTCAGCTTCATCCTCTCTGACTGAAATGTCAAAGAAAAGATGAGAGAAATGGAACTTGTGAATCGCCTCTCCTTCTGTGCTCATGATAATTAAGTCCAGTGAGGTTCTGAAAAACACAGGACATGCATCAAACTCTCAGTATTGTCATAATTGGAATGATAGTGGAAAACTAACACCATCCATGAGTTAGAAAAAAATATTTATATACAGTTGTGTTCAAAATAATAGCAGTTCAACATCACTAACCACATCAATCACTGTTTTTGGTAGAAATTATATTCCTACATGGCAAATAATTTACTAGTAGGTGCAGTAGAGTAATAGAAAACCAACAGATCCAACAGTCATGACTTGCATGCTGCTGATTCTGTGTAATTGAATCATTAACTGAAAGGGGCGTGTTCAAAATAATAGCAGTGTGGAGTTCAATTAGTGAGGTCATTCATTCTGTGAAAAAACAGGTGTCAAACAGGTGGCCCTTATTCAAGGAGGAAGGCAGCAAATGTTGTACATGCTGGTTATAGTGCATTTCTCTCTGAAAATCTGAGTAGAATGGGTCGTTCCAGATATTGTTCAGAAGAACAGCTTACTTTGATTAAAAAGTTGATTGGAGAGGGTAAAACATATAAAGAAGTGCAGAAAATGATAGGCTGCTCAGCTAAAATGATCTCAGATGCTTTAAAATGGCAACCAAAACCAGAAAGACGTGGAAGAAAATGGAAAACTACCATTCAAATAGATTGAAGAATAGCCCAAATGGCAAAGACTCAGCCAATGATCAGCTCCAGGGAGAACAAAGAAGGTCTAAAGTTACCTGTGAGTACTCATAGGCGTTCACAGAGGCGTATGTGAAGCCAAGCTATGGGCAAGAAGCCCCCGCAAAGTCCCATTGTTGCAAAAACGACGTGCTGAAGAGGTTATAATTTGCCAAAGAACACACTGACTGGCCTCAAGTGAAATGGCGCAACATTTTGGGGACTGATGAAAGCAAGATTGTTCTTTTTGGGGCTAGGGGCCGCAGACAGTTTGTCAGACGACCCCCAGACACTGAATTCAAGCCACAGTACACTGTGAAGACAGTGAAGCATGGTGGCACCAGCATCATGATATGGGGATGTTTCTCATACTATGGTGTCGGGCCTATTTATCGCATACCAGGGATCATGGATCAGTTTGAATACATCAAAATACTTGAAGAGGTCATGTTGCCTTAAGCTGAAGAGGAAATGCCCTTGAAATGGATGTTTCAACAAGACAACGACCCCAAACACACCAATAAGCAAGCAGGATCTTGGTTCCAGACCAACAAGATTAACGTTATGGAGTGACCAGCCCAATCTTTCAGTTTATACAGTAAATGTTTGAGGTTGTAAAGAAAAATGCAGACACTGCTATTTTTTTTGAACAGCCTAATATTCCTTTTTCTTCACTTTCTGTAGAGTAATAACATATTTGATAAATTTTTCTTCATGTTTTGATTTGGAATAGAATGTGCAGTGTTCCCAATGCATTTGTGTGTATGGAAATAAAAGCTATTATAAGGATTATGGACTTTACTCACTTTTTTAAACACACTGCTATTATTTTGAACACAACTGTATATGTCAAACTTTTCCACTTTTGAATTCATTTCTCACATAAACACAACATGGACGCACAGAGGTGTCGTCACAGGGCGCTGCGCCCAAGTTAAAAAATGTTCAAATTGGGCTCAGTGTGCACGGGCGCCAGCGCCAGCCTCGCGCTGCGCTCAGCTCGGCGCAGACCGGTGCGTCTTTGCGCCCCGCGATCACATACACACTGAATGGCTGCGCCGGCCGAGGTCTGCGCCCTGTGTGCGCTGTGTGAAAGCCCCGTAATACTGAAATGAGGCCATATCACACTCCCTTAGAACATTATAAAATAAACAGGCTTCATTCACAAAATGTGATCAGAAATATGTGATACTTGTATCTTCCTTTTCGGTTCCGAAAAGGAAGATACAAGTCCTCCTTTCATCGCACTGTAACATCAAACACTAAAGCCCTGCTTATACTTTGTTGGATATGCAAGGCACGACGAACACAGCTGAAAAAACGAAGCACGGGCCGCATGCACCCCCCCGGGCCACGGGTTGAGTAGCCCTGGTGTAGTGTATAGCGTGCGACTATTGCAACGTGTGCATTCTATATTGTACATTGGTTAATATTGGTGTACCCCCCTCTCTTGAGAAATTGAGGACTTGACCCCCCCCAGTGGTGGAGTCAGATTTGCGCCCCTGTAACAAGTCATCAACTACAGGAATGGGTTTAAAGTCACACAGAAATGAAAAATTACATTTTGTTAGCTGGAGCTGGGTCCGAGCAGTGGATCAGCTCTGAGCCTGAAGGTCAGACTGAGCCGGGCCGTCCCGCTCGGATATTTATAACCAACAGCTGCCCTCCATCACCGGGACGGGACGGGAGGAGGTCCTGCTGATGTAGGCCAAGAAACCCAAACTCCAGGAGGGATGTGGAGCCATCTTGGTATTTTAATGTCTGGCCCGGGCTTCCCTCTGCTCAGGCCGGGAGGAAACAAACCAAACCAGACCAGGACTGAGGAGAGAACATGCTCCTGTTCAGACTCTGTAAGGATCCGGCCCAAACAAACCACAAGTCTGACTGAGCACAACTTTCTTTTCTGAAAAAACCTGCTGGCTGTTTTTTTTTCCCCCCTCATCTCACTTATCAGCAACAACTAGAATTAATGCACATTTGTACAGAATCTCACATTTAAAAAAGAAAAAAAAAAAAAAGATATTTCTTATGTCTTTTTCTATTTTTTCACCCATGTGTGTAATACGGTCTTCTCTTGACCCAATTCTTCTGCCACTGACCCGATTTCCCCTCAAGGATCAATAAACTATCTCTGATTCTCTCTATTTTTTTTTCCTTGTTTGTAATGTTTGTAACATAGCCTATTCTTGGTAATACCAAATGTGATTTTTTTTTTCTTGGTAATCTTTGTCCATTCTCTTTCATAGAACTGTTATTTCAAAAGGGTGTTTAGAGAGAGTTTCTTGAAAGAAATCCACAGTTTTGTGAATTTTCTCTCAGGTTCACATACCAAAAAAACAAAAAACAAAAAAAGAAAGAACTTCTGCTTCCCTGCTAATTTCTTGTTCGTCATCAAGACACCAAACTCCCCCCTGCATTCTGATGAAATGCTGACACTAATGAACTAAATCCTTATTACACAAATACTGAAGTGGCTCTAAATTTCCCTAAAAATGAAAATGAAAACAAAAAATTATTTAATATTCAATTTATTTATGAAACACAAACACATTCATTCAAATCTTTTTTTTTTTTTTTTTTTTTTTAAATCCACACAATACGAAGGAAAGCTGAAGTGCAGAGGGTTTTACATCTGGGACTGGAGGTAATGTTCATAATTGGCTCGAAGGACGAACTCAAAGAAGGGCTTTGACTTCAAAGTGGCCAGCTCGTCGAGCTCCAGCAGGTCCTTGACGTCTGGCAGGTACGTCTGCAGGGGAACACCTGGAGGACAGGCAGGTCGCCACGTGAGTTCACATTGTTTTAAAAAATCAGTGTCATTTTTACTCTTCACACGAGCTGAGCAAAGCAAACTGACTTTGGTCCTGCTAATTCTATAGAACGCTTAGTAGAGGCTTGAGATTTCATAAAATAGATTATTTGGATAAGAGAATGTATTTCCACCCATGGCATTATGGTTATTTAAATTTCTCTGATTCTGCAACATTAAAACCCAGAAGTATGACCAAAATCTTACCAACTTACAAAATTAAGCATTCTTCTCTGCTCTTATTTATTTTAGTGTAAAGTCACAAAATTCACAAAAAGTTGTGAGGTTAAAAAAGCCACAGCATTACCATGCACTTTAACAGCTACATGCTCTGTAATAATAATCTGTAATAATCCGAGTTTGTTCTGAGGATTTTATGTTGTATGATCCATGAACTGAGCGTTTTCTGAGCCCATGCATGCCTGATGGCTTAAGTGCACGCCAACTGAATATATCAATATCAAAAAAATACCAGAGATCTCCTCAAGGTGACCAAAGTCATAAAACATGGAGGTAAACGCAGCTGTTTCTTTCAGCACACAAGAGTTTCTACAGGTCATGAAATTATGACTCATGGAGAAAAAAATCCTTATTATTGTGCCTGTAAAACTGATACTGCACCCCCAAAACAACCACAACTGAACCCTCATGTCGCTAGCTGCTCTGTCAGATTAAATAATTTAAGATGAGTCGCTGAGTGATGCTGTGCTGCAGCGCCCTGCCCTGTCCAGCAGGGGGCAGGAGCGGCTCTCTCACCTTCCTGCAGGAGCATGAGCAGGATCTTGATGAAGATGCTGTCCTTGGCAGCTTCCAGAGGGTCGTCGTTCCCGTCGGCAGAGGACCAGCTGCCAGACGAACACACACACACACACACACACACAGGGGGAGGGGGAGAGGAAATATGTAACAATGATAAAAGAGAAACACCCGAGACGTGCAGGGAACAGGAAGCACACTCTACTCCCTCCTTTCCAGAGATCGCAGCCTTGATCTGTCGATTCCTCTGGGTTTCATTTTTCCTCTCCTTGTCTTTCTCTTTGAGAACTCTGGTCTTGTTTCTCTCTTTTTTTTTTTTCTTTATTAAGGTAATTATACCAATGTCTTAATATTAATGTGGTCTTTTTTATTTTATTTACTTATTATTGCTTTTATTCTTGTAGTTTTAGTAGTTAATTTCATTATTATCATGTTTATTCTTTTTTTTTATCTCTTTTATGGTCTATCTTTCAGCATCCCTCTGTTTTCTCTCTTCTGTGTTTTGCATCTTTTCTCTTCCTGTTTTAACTGTTTTATCTTGATTTGACCTTCATTTTGTGTTGCTCTTGTCTGGAGTTCTGTTGTTATTTTGCTTTCTGATTATTCTGCTTTGCTGTGACTGTTTTTAAAGATACTATATAAATAAATGATCATTATTCTGATTGTTTATGTTACAATGCTACTCTTGTACCTCTGCAAGGGTACAGAAAGATTAGGAAAAAATATATATATATATGTTTATATGAATCTCGGTCCTTACTCGTCCTTCCTGAGAGCTTTGCCCAAGATCTCCCACTTGAGCCGGTCGATGTCGACGGCGTCCTCCTGCAGCGGGAGCACAGAAAAGCCCACGTCAGTCATCGTTAGCCCCCCTCAGACATGACCGGTCAAACCAATAACGCCCCGGTGCCTGATGGGAACGTGTCGCACAGGAAGTTACCTCATCGATGTACTCCAGCAGGTCCAGCGCCTTTTTGAAGTCGTACTCGTTGGCTCGTCTGTTGTCGTCGCAGATGTACAGCTGAGGAGAGGCAGAGCGTGTTAGAGCGTTTTTTATGTCACTGTTAGCAGCAAAAACGTCCCAAACAACCAATTAAACACAAATGTACCTGGAATTTGTTTATACGGTAAAATAAGAGAAACTGACAAGCCTATTACATTGAGAATTGAGACTTAATGCCTGTCTGAACTGCACACAGATCGGCGTAATTTTGTTTTTCTGTTGATTTGAAACTCTGTGCTTTCTGTGTTACTGAAGGAACTTTTCTGCCTACAGTTTTTTTTTTTTTTTTTTATTTTGTCTCCGTATCGCATGCAGACATTTCCCTGCTCCCTAACACCTCAAGTTAGGATGCTGGCACCTCGTCAAGCCACTGCAACCCTGTTTCTATGGCAACAATGCGTGTTCACATCCTGTTGGCCTAATAAAGCACAAATCATACAGATACGCTCAAAAGTACACTTGCAATCAATGTTTGTTTTTTTTTTTTATATTAATTGTAATATTTCAGGATGGGAGGATTTGTTTATGTCACAATCTGATGTGATACGCCACACAGGCTTCACAAGTCAATACAACCATGAGCCGATGTCATAAATAAACAGTTTACTAACAGCGGCACTGGTTTGCAAGAATTTAAACGATTTCAAATGTTGTAATTACAGATAATATAATGTTGATGAGGCCGTCTTGGTTGTGTTTACTACATTAGAATGACATACAGCTAATATGACACATTTTTATTCTGCGATATATTTTGACTTTCAATCAATATATATCGCCCCATTCCATACACAGTATGAATGGACGTTTTACTACAGTGTGCAGTTTAGTAACGTAGGGTGGAGAGAGAAAGTGTGTGTGTATTTTATCTATTTATTTACGTCTTTATTTAACAATGGGGCGATCAGCTGAGGGAGAACCTCGTTTGCAATAGTGAAGAGTGCACAAACGAGGAAATGAAATGTGACTGGGGTGTGCAAAAAAAAAAAAAAAATCCATACAGCAAAATATCATGACAAATTCTGAGCGGATTCACATGTCAATACAGAGGCAAGCGCCTTGAAGTGTCTTGGAAAAATAGAGGCATTCATCGCGCAATGCACAAAAAAGCCAACAGGTGGCAGTACAGGCCAGATACATGGTTTCCAACCGCGGCGGTGTGCTCTGCAAATCAGTTCATGAACACAGAGCAGAGGAGCTAAAAGGCTGAAGGCTGATGTGAGGAAGGTGAAGCATAAAGCGTTTGGACTCAGGAAGGTGAGGAGCAGAGACTCGGTTTGTACCTTGATGAGGTTGTGAGCGCTGAGCAGCGGCATGGTGTCGGGGTTCTGCTGCTTCTCCTCCAGCAGCTGCCGGGGCAGAGTCTCCTGGTGCAGCAGGAAGCGCTCCTGCTCCACGATTTCTAGACACACACCAACACCAACATCAACATCAACATCAAGCGCCTTCCTTCACACTGCAGCTCAGACACAAATCTGATTTGACATATTTCAATATTCTGATGTTTTCTAATTAGAGTGAACGGTAAAATCTGCACGGAGTCACATTTCTCCTCAATTCTGATCCACAAACTACGTCAATAAGGCTGCATTTACATTGCAAGTCTTGATGCCCAGATCGGATTTGCTGCCTGAATCCGATTTTTTTTTTACTGTGCGGTTACACGTATTTTATCAAGTGACCCATATCTGATTCACGCGATTACACTTGCCTACAACATCTGAAACATCGCGCATGCCTTGGAACACGGCTTTATTTCTGTGGGTCCCTTTTATTTTCTCCTGAATTTTCTCCTCTCCCCAAAGACTGAGAAGACATCTGACCTCTTCGACTGACCACTGTGCCGAATTTTCCTCCTCATCTCTCATCTTCCTCTGCAGGTTAGCCTCCATGTTCAGTCTGTCGCTTACCGCGTGTTCACTGTTTATGCGACAAAATAAGCTAATTGGTCGCAGATTTGATGACGTTAGAGACGCAACGTGTAAGAAAATCCGATCAGCCTGTTTACACGGCGGTCGCATTGGCACATATCCGATACATATCTGATTTATTTCCACATATGAATGAGGCCTGTATCCAATCTCAAAATATCCGAATGCATGCGTCTTTTTCCTGATTACACTGTCAGCGAGCATATCCGATCTGTGCCACATAAAAGCAAAAAAATCGGAATTGGGTCACATTACATTGGCAGTGTAAATGTCGTGTATGTGACACAAAATCTGATCCTCAAAGCCAAGACAGTTCACTTATATCACTTGAGGCAAGTTAATAACAATATAAATAAAATTCATTATCCAAAGTGTATTTATGCCCAAAGGAACACAGATATCTTCACTCTGGATTTCTGTCTCCTATTAATTGGTGGTGTCTAATTTTAAATTTAGACAAATTTACCCATGGTATTCTATTTTTCCTGTAGCATTTCATTCTACTGAGGCTACTACATGTCATCGTCCAATAACAATACTGAAATATACTGACAATACTACATGTCATCAACCAATCAGTATCCACAGATAAGTGAGTTTTACCGTCGACTTGTTTGTTGAGCTTGTCCTCGGGCATGTCGGAGGCCAGCGCCGTCAGCTTGCTGAGGGCCAGCAGAGTCTTCTTCTTGGCAAAGTAGCGCGTCTCCGCGTTGGCCTGGCTGTACAGCGTCTGGTAGGCCTGGAAAGGGAGGAGACGCCCGGTCAAACAGGCAGGAGACGCCCGGTCAAACAGGCAGGAGACGCCCCGTCAAACAGGCAGGAGACGCCCCGTCAAACAGGCGGGAGACGCTCCGTCAAACAGGCGGGAGACGCCCCGTCAAACAGGCGGGAGAGGCCCCGTCAAACAGGCGGGAGACGCCCCGTCAAACAGGCGGGAGAGGCCCCGTCAAACAGGCAGGAGACGCCCCGTCAAACAGGCAGGAGACGCCCCGTCAAACAGGCAGGAGACGCCCCGTCAAACAGGCAGGAGACGCTCCGTCAAACACAACACTGTAGGTCAGGGGTGGGCAATCATGTGCCATGGAAGGCCGAGAGGCTGCAGGTTTTCTTTCCAACCAAAAACTCCACCAGGTGATTTCACTGATTACCTCACCTTCATGCAGAAAGGAGGGACTAATCAGTGAAATCACCTGGTGGAGTTTTTGGTTGGAAAGAAAACCTGCAGCCTCTCGGCCTTCCATGGCACATGATTGCCCACCCCTGCTGTAGGTCCTATCACTGAGTGCTGACTGAGACAAGACGTTTGAAGATGTTTTCCAGGGGTTCAGCTCCTACGGGTAGCATTTTGTGTTAGCTTAGCGTAAAGACTCAAAGTCAATGGGAGTTGTTAGCCTGGCTCTGTCAACGTGAAAAAAAATAAACCATACAGAATCTCTGAAGCTGTCTTGTTTACACAGTGGATCATTTTTATTTGAAATGCACATGTTGGAATTAAAAAAAACAAACAAAAGAGAGTGATTTGAGGAGAAGTTAGATGGTGGATCTGTAACCGCTGAACACATTTATCCCTCCGTCACAGTGATCTGCACACTGCTGAAGGTAGAGGAAGATCCACCAGAAATTAAGCCACTCTCGTTTGTCTTTTTAAAATTGATCCACCGTGTAGATAAGACAGCTTCAGAGCCGCTGTAAGGTTTATTGATTCACTTTGATGGAGCCAGGCTAACGACTCCCATAGACTTCAAGTCTTTATGCTAAGCTAACATGAAATACTACCCACAGGAACTGAACCCCTGGACACCTTGTCTCAGTCTGGGGAAGTTTTTTTTTTTTTTTTTTTTTTTTAAAAGGGGGGATTTTGCCAAAGACGTTGGAGTATTTCTGTATTTCTTTAAAACTGTACACGGCCAGTATAAAAGCAGACAGCTGAAAAGTGTTTGCTGAGGCAGACGTCAGACAAACTAACATGTTTGGAAAATATTATTAACATGTTTCCTGAAGCTACAAACTGCACCAAAATGAAACTTAG